>NC_042999.1:104067207-104124707 GCF_006345805.1 Octopus sinensis
ATAGTTTATCATATTTTGGCAGTCCTATCTATCAACTTACAAACTTACCCTATACACTGAAAAGCAGCTAAAAAAATATCCAGATAACAGGAATCCCAGGAGGGAATTAACATTTTCAGGAATGTAGTACAATTAAATCCAACTAAAGATCCAATCTTTCGTGATATAGGAGTGATTAAAAAAATTGCTGTTAAGTACATTTATTTCTTTAGGCCAAACAAAAGACTGATGTTCATAAGTAACAAAGGTTGTAGGTTTGGCTAAATTAGTTTTAGTGCATTACTAGGAACCTCTATGTGGTGGGCATTCAGCCTGCTAGAAATACCAGCCAAATATTTTCCAAACCACAATAATGAAAACAAAGGATGTTCTAGATGAATTTTTGATCATAGGTCTGTTTAGTCAAAGGTGATTTGGGGCTAAACACCACCACCACTACCATCACTACCACTACCATCACTACCACTACCATCACCACCACCATTATTATTATTATTAGCAGCAGCAGCAGAGGCAGCAGCAATGAAGGTAGCAACAGTAAGAGAGCAGAAAGATAATTGCAATTGGTTCATTCAGAAGATGAGGATGATGAGGTAGAGATCTACTTCCCATCACATCATAAATAGAAAATTAAAACATGTATCTTACCTTCAATTTATCTATAATCTCTTCCTGTTTTTCTCTCTCATTCAAATGATCATGTTTCTTACTTTCCAAACTCTGAAATTAAAATAGGAGGTGAGAGAAATGTTGTTGTTGTTGTTGTTGTAGTAGTAGTAGTAGTAGTAGTAGTAGTAGTAGTAGTAGTAGTAGTAGTAGTAGTAGTAGTAGTAGTAATAATAATAATAATAATAATAATAATAATAATAATAATAATAATAATAATGCTGATAATAATAATAATGCTGATAATAATAATAATAATAATATATAATAATAATAATAATGCTGATAATAATAATAATAATGCTGATAATAATAATAATAATAATAATAATAATAATAATAAACCACCTTTTCTATATGGACGACCTAAAGCTGTTTGCCAGGAATGACCAAGAGCTAGAAGGGCTGCTAACAACTGTTAAAGAGTTTAGCAATGATATCGGAATGGATTTTGACCTTGATAAGTGTGCTAAAGCAACTTTTGTAAGAGGCAAGCTCAGGCAAACAGCTTCTGTTAAATTAGATATTGACACTACCATCAAGGAACTTGACCCACAGGAAAGTTACAAATACCTAGGAATGCTACTATGAAGGAAAAAATAAGAAAGGAATACTATAGGAGAATAAGGCTTGTACTGAAGATTGAACTCAACTCCAAAAATTGCATTGAGGCCATTAACACCCTGGCACTTCCAGTAGTCCAGTACAGTTTTAACATCATTAACTGGAACCTTACGGAACTCCAACAGTTGGACAGGAAGACAAGAAAGTTACTGACATCCAAGAGCATGCACCACCCTAAGGCAGATGTAGACCGCTTGTACCTACCTAGAAGCAGCGGGGGGGAGAGGAATGATGCAATTAGAGCTGTGCTATAAGACCTCTACTGTAGGAATGAACAGGTACCTATCTAGTACAAAGGACTGGATGCTGCGACTTGTGTGCGAACACGAAAGCAGCAAAAAGCTACATTCTATTGTCAAGGAAGCTTATAAGTTCGAAAGGGAACTAGACATTACCTTGAATCAGATGAAGAGCCGGAAACCACTGCTACCAAGCAAGCAAAGCGAATCAAGCAGACTGCAAAAAAGAACGGGCAGAATCAAATTGAGAGGCGGTGGAGCCAGAAGCCCCTGCATGGACAATATATTCTCCGAAGCCCAAATGCTGATGTAGACCAAGCAACAACCCATCAGTGGCTGAAGAGCTCTGGATTGAAAGCAGAGACTGAAGGTTTCATATGGCAGCACAAGATCAAAGCTTGTTTACCAGAAATTACCAGGCTAACGTTCTCCGAAACGGTACTGACCCTAAATGCAGATTCTGCGACACATTTGACGAAACGATAGACCATCTCGTTTCGGGATGTCCTGTGCTGACACCAAACGTATACAAAAATCGCCACGATAGGGTAGGACAGTATATACATTGGAAGATATGTAAACACTGCAAATCCGACACTCCTGCTAACTGGTATGAACACCATCCTCAGCCAGTTGTTGAAGGTAAAGATGTCACCATCCTCTGGGATTTTCCAGTCAACACTGACAGAACGATCAAGGCTAATCGACCAGACATAATTGTTAAAGACAGGGAAGAAAATACCTGCAGACTAATAGAAGTAAGCGTCCCCACTGATAAAAATGTATCTGTCAAGGAATTTGACAAACTTAGTAAATACAAGGACCTGAAATCGAAATACAGAGGATGTGGAATCTTAAAACAAAAACTGTTCCTGTTATTGTAGGTGCCCTAGGTATGATAAAAAAGGGATGTCAGAAACACCTAGACAATATCCCTGGAAAACCATGTCTCAAGGAAATCCAAAAGATTGTGCTAACAAGTACTGCCCCATCCTTAGAAAAACCCTATCAATGTAAATGTTTGTGTTTGCATTACATGGAGATATATATCTACTTCCCCTCCCCAAGCTTTCAGCTATATTTCAACAACTCTTAACCTTCACTTGCCCTAGGGCACCGGTGTGCCCCGACAGGTGATTGCATCAAACATGCAGATTAAAAGTAAATGACAATGATAATAATAATAATAATAATAATAATAATAATAACATCAACAACAACAACAGCCACAACAATAACAATAATAATAATAATTATTATTATTATTTCTTTTATTTTCTGCCAGGGTGATGAATAAGGCATAAAGGGTTGGGGTTTACAAAGAATGAAATGATAAAAAAAAATGTAGAAAGTATGCGGCAGGTACAAAATAAGAAAATATACATAGTATACATCAGTTAGAAAAAGGATGAAGATGATGTGATCCTCCTGATACAGGAGGACGTCTAGGGACAACCATACCCCTCCCCCCATCAAAGATCTCACTGAACTCCTTGAACTCCAAAGGTAAGTGCCCTCTCCACTTTCTGTTCTCCAACTTACAGGCCTACACTTAGAGCAGTGTCATCCACTTTGCCATTTTTGCATCTTCCACCCACCTTTCAATAAATTCTGTTGATGATAACACATCCCTCTCAATCTTCCCTTTTCTTTTCAAATGAACCTTGAAGAAGTCAATGAGGAATCAACCAAAGAAGAAGAATGGCTCTGTCCTCATACCTTTCAGCCTTGATCACCAGATAAAGGAAAAATGCTTTACCTGTCCTATTAGACAAAGGCAGTGGGGCAATCATAACTAAGGCATTGGCTGATAGATGAATCTGTCTCACATGCAACAGCAGCTGTTCAACATAACTTCACAAGACAGCAATGCATAGACATTGAACAAGTGTGTGAAGAATAGTTTTGTTGCTCTGCGAATACCTCAGACAAGCCCACCTTTAGTTCCTTTGTGTGTGACTACGCAGCCTTCATGTTTCAACTGAAAAAAATGTTCAAGGGTCATTTTCACAGCTAGTACATCAGTCACTATGCCTTTACTAAACACCTCTTCTAGGTTGCTCATGAGTTTTCCCCTCTAATCTATTTCTTTCTACAGCTAGTTCTTTGCTAAATACTATTGATTCTATCCTCTTTAGGGTGGCCAGTTGTTGACAGTTGCCCCTATCAACTACTGCTTGACTTGTTCACTAATCCAGTCCCTGTAGTCTTTGCAAGCTGGGAAGGATGCACCCAACTTCCAATATCTGGATCCTTGTCTATTAGTCTTACTAAATTGACTGTGCAGATCACAAATTTGTGGTCTGTGTTGCTGACTAGTTTAATCTGTGGACATCCCCTGCTATCCCTATCTACAGACCTAATAAATACTCTATTGTGATCTGGATGACCTGCTGTCCACACTGGCACTTCAGGGAAATCCTGTCAATACCTGGCAGACAGTTGGAAACAGGTTTTTGAGGCGTTTGCATTCCCTTCTGCTATACACTAACCCAACACAATCATTCTGTGCATTCAATGTACAATTCCAGCTTTCCACTAGTACTACAGTATGAGACATTTCCAGGAATGTTTCTGGACACCTGAAGAAATCTGGCCTTCCAGCTCCTATTGGGGCATAAATGACCACCAGAGTAAATGCATCACCTTCACTGCCATTCACACCTGGGACCACTAGTCTACTGACAATGTCCAAGAAGATTGCCTTTATTTTGAGACTTATGGACTTTTGGAATAGCACTGCTACCCTGCTACCCACTTACAACAGACCACAAGTTAGGAATATCTCAGCTGTTGAATATGGGTGCTCATGTGTGCATACTAAAAATCCTGGTCTTGCTGATGGTATAGCCATTTAGGCTAGAGAAAAGAAAATGAAATTATTTTACCTTTATCTTTGTGGATGGCTGTTGAAACAGCCTTCTCTTTGGTTGAGGAGGGAGCGGGGAAAATTTTCTCTAGTAAGCTGTTTTGGGGTACTTACTTAACTGATGTCCTGGGGGAATTTCTCTTTTAAGTCCAGATACATATTGACATTAATTTGTATTAGTATTCTGTTTGATGGTGTTTTTGGAAGGCGTTCAGCAAAACCTACCCCTCTTGTTGAAATATTTTTGTTGTTAGTTACTCTACTGAACAACAGTGAAATTGATAAAGGAAAAGGTTATATGAATGGGTGACTGTTGGTCATTTTGTAGTTTGGGTGTTTCTTTTTTGTTTACATGATTTTTTAAAATTCATTTGTGGTTGTGAAAGTAATTGTAAAAGTTGGTCCTCTTGTTCTGGTGGTGTTGATGTTTTTGGTGTTTGATTTTATAACAAATTTTCTATATCACCATCATATCTTATTACTGTCTCCAGTTTGGGCCGACCTCTATTTATTTGAGTTTGAGTCTTTCTTTCATCCTCAACAAAGGCCTTGTGGTGAGATTTCAACTAAACCTTCTCATAACAAGATATTTGCTTCTGTGAAGCCTTAGTCAGAGGAAAGGGGCAGAAGTGTGCTAATTTTTCTGTCTTCACCTACTGTTTGAAGAAGGGATTTTTCCTGTGGAGTTGGTAATAATGGTGGAGAGCATTCTGCTTTCTCCACCATGGGTTAAAAGGCTTTGAGGTAGTTTGAATTCCCACACATGAAACATTTAGGTGTCCTTCTCTCTATAAACAATGGTATCTGCTCATATTCCCCGAAACAAGGAAAAATCAGGAATGTGATTGATTTCTTATGGAGAAACCAGTATCTGAAATTCCATTGTAATTCTAGTCCTCTTGATGTTATGAGGTGGACTTCACCAACACAATCTTGCCATGCTCTTCCAGAATGGCTAAGACTCTTGCCAGAACTTGATGAACCAGTATGATCTTGACTTGAATTCAAGTCAACCTTTCACCCATATAATGGGGAATTGCATGTAATTGTCTGTGAAGTGCAATTAATTGTTACCATTCTTTAGGCTCCTTGCATATAGCAGCTACTGTCATGTACTGTTTTCCTTTGTATATATGTAACACTGAGGGCCACACACCTAGGTGACATTTTTCAGTTTCTGCCAGAGCAGGAAATTTAAGTTTTCTCTCCTTGTGAAAATCTTATGACTTTGAGATTTTGATGATGTGATTGTATATTTTTAGCTTGACATTGTAGATTAAGTGTCAGAAGCTGGATCTAGCCAGTTTGAACATGAAACATGTAGGATATTTTGCCAGGATATGGCTGGTTTAAATGCTAAAGAGTTAATTCACATGTCGAGGTTAGATACTCATGCTTAGATACAATTACTTCCAACATTACATGCTCAATAGATGCCACCATGCATCCCATGCTTGAACCTGTAATTTCTGAAATCCTACCAGCTGCCCACTGGGATGATTCTACTTTACAAAGACTGTGGTCTATAGAGCCACCCTCACACCAACCAGTGACCTTACAAGACACTACACTGGCATGATGCACTTTAAGGAAAGATACACACTACACATGCACTCCTTCAGGTGTAGGGATAGGGAAAATGTCACCTCTCTGTTCTGCTTCATTTGAAGATGCTGGTATCACTTCCCCAACATCACATGGAGCATATACGATAAGGCAACCTCCTTACTCACCTGGGGTTTGTAATTGCCAACTCTGCCTCCATAAGAAACTGCACATACTGCACCAGCCTGCAGTATCTATTAATAGAAGAAAAAATGACCTATCTTATTGTTGCCACCAGATGTATACCCTGTTAATAATCTTCAAAGCATTGACTGCTGATAACCCTTATATTCTGGCCTAGGCCTAGTTGGCCCATATATAATGATAGGATGAACAAACTACTACTGCCCAATTAGGTTACAGTCTACTATAACTCATGTCAGTCATGCAAATTTATATATAACCTGACACCATCAAATTAGTTATCTCCCTTCGTGATAACTATTGTCACTGAAATAACAAACTTTACAGATTGATGATGACATTTTGTCACTTCAGTCATATGCAGTATTCAATGTAAAGAGCTGATGTATCTGAAATATCACATTCTGCAGAATGCTAACAAAATGACACCAATATCCTGTCTGATTCACCACATGGACCTATCAAGAAAATAACTGATGCTGCTATGATAGCGAAAGTAAGTACATCACCTGAACTTACTATGAAGGCTTAAATACTTTCCCTCAAAAGGTCTTTTAAATTCTCTTCACCCCCTCCTCCAAACATTTGATGATGTGGACATCATGTGCACCCACAAAACTTTAAGTAATGTGGAGCTGAATCAAACTATCACTGTGTGTGTGTGTGCGCACGTGTGTTGTGTGTGTGTGTGTGTGTGTGTGTGTGTGTGTGTGTGTGTGTGTGTGTGTGTGTGTGCGCACATGTGCATGTGTGTGTACATATGTATGTCTGTCTGTCTGTCTGTATGTATGTATGTGTGTGTCTGACAGTCTGATTTGGCTTTGTTTTTATGGCTGGATGCCCTTTCTAATGCCAACCACTCCAACAGTGTAGTGGGTGCTTTTCACATTCCAGTTACGTAACACTGGCATTGGCCATGACTACAATCTCATTTGGCTCGACAAGTCTTCTTGAACTTGAACATGGTATATTGCTAAAGGTGTTACACACACACACATGCACATTCACACACTTGTTTATGGCTGGCTCTTAGAGCTTCTGGGAACTAATTTACTCACAAGACATTGGTTGCTCAATATGAGGTCTTCATAGAAGACACCTGATCACACTACCCTGCAGTGGAAATGAACCCTAAACTACATAGGTATGAAGGGTACTTCTTAACCACATGTCCATGCCTGCCTGTATTTTGAAATGGCTGTACAACATAAGATCAGCCTTCATCACTTTCTCCCTTGTATTTATTGATCTTCCTCTTCTAGAAGTGCTTTCCACTTACATCATTTGGAACTCGTTTGTACAACTGTTATATGTGCTATATGGCATTTTATCTACTGCTTTTGCTGATTCTGCCAAATCCACCACACTTCATGTCTGATGAAATTATAGCAATGTTACTGTCTATCAAAAAAGATTCAATGAAATTATACTAAAAAATAATAAATAACAGCAAAAAACATTTATTTTAAATTCAATAGATGCAGTTAATCCAATTAGATATCTAGTAAGCTTCGTTAATCAGTTAATGCTGATCACATTCTCAACAAGGCTGAATATCTTAATCGACAAATGACATAATTCCTGTTCAAAAGGTCAACATGTCCTAATTTATGGATGTTGCAATTTTAAACCTAGCTCTTCCTAACCATCACTCAAAAAACAAAAGTTGAAATTTAATTTAATACTGACGTTCTTGATTGAAGGCGGATGATGTTAGATACATACACATACATATATGTGTAGGTGCATGTGCACACACATACACACACACACATACGCACACACATACACACACAAAACATGGTTTCAGACTCAATTACACAGTATGATACCTTGGGCAAGTGTCTTCTACTTTAGCTCTAGGCTGACTAAAGCCATGAGGGTAGATTTGGTAGATAGAAACTGAAAGAAGCCTGTTAGATGCATATATATATATATATATATATAAGTGTGTGTGTGTGTATGTATGTATATATATGTATATGTGTGTGCATATATGTATGTGTGCATATATATGTATATCTATCAGTCTATCAAACTATGTGTATGAACACACGAACATACGAGGGACGTTCAATAAGTAATGCCTCTGACCCACTTCCAGGTGTTTGATCTAGTTGAAATTTTGCATGTGCAATTACTTATATCTCTATAGATTAGGTGGCAAATTACAGCTCTGAACTAATTATGGTTTCTGATTTACAGGTGTTTGAACTGAGTCAAGTGTGAAATGGAGCCTGTTGAGTGTCGAGCAGTGATCCGGTTTTTGTATTTGAAAGGACGCACACCATGGGAGACTTTTGATGAAATGAAAGTAACTTATGGTGATGATGCCCCATCATATGACCTTGTAAAACGCTGGCATCGTGAATTCAAACATGGTCGGAACTCTGTGGAAACAGCTCCCAGATCTGGTCGACCCCCTTCTGCCATTGATGAGGCATCTGTCCGTCAAGTTGAGGCTGACATTTTGGAAGATCGACGCATAACTATTCGCCAAATAGCCCATGAGGTCAAGATTAGTACCGGGTCAGTGGAAACTATCATTCATGACCATTTGCATATGCAAAAGGTGTCTGCCAGATGGATTCCCAGGTTGCTCACACCTTTCCAGAAGCAAGAACGCGTCCAGTGCTCGAGAATGAATTTGGAGACGTACCAAGAAGATGAGTCAAAATTTTTCAAAAGACTGATTACACAGGATGAAACCTGGGTCCATCACTATGATCCATTGACCAAAGCCCAGTCAATGCAGTGGAAGTACCGTGACTCACCTCCTCCAAAGAAGGCAAGGGTGCAGCCCTCTGCTGGCAAGGTCATGCTCACAGTCTTCTGGGACCAGGACGGAGTAGTGATGACAGATTTCCTGGCAAAGGGTACCATAATTACAGGAGCCTATTATGCTTCACTTTTGAGGAAATTAAGAGAAGCTATCAAAATCAAGAGGCGGGGCAAGATCAGCAAAGGCATCCTCCTCCTGCAGGACAACGCTCTGGTCCACAACTCGCGTGTCGCCAGATCAGAAGCACAGGCGTGCGGCTATGAACTCCTCCCCCACCCCCCTACTCTCCTGACCTTGCACCCTCTGATTTTCACCTCTTCCCAGCCATGAAGTTGTTTTTGAAAGGAAAGCATTTCCCAGATGATGCAGCCTTGATTTCTAAAGTCACGTCGTGGATGGAGGACCAAGCTGGGGTCTTTTACAAAAACGGTCTCCAGAGCTGGATCAAATGATGGGAGAAATGCGTAACTCTGAGTGGTTCCTATGTAGAAAAAGACCAATAACTGTGCCAAGTTCCGTTGCTCTACTGGTATGGGAAGTGGGTCAGGGGCATTACTTATTGAACGCCCCTCATACACACCCACTCACACACAGACACATGCACATTCAGGCCCAAGCATGACTGTTTGATTTAGAAGTTTGACTAGGTACCCATGACTTTGGGTTCTGTCTTACTGTATGCCACTTGCCCAAAGTGTCACACAGTGTGGCTTGTGAGTGGATGTAGTAGACAAAAACTGAAAGAAGCCCTGACTGTAGTCCAATGACTGAAACAAATAAATGATAATATATATATATATATATATATATATATATATATATATAGGAAGTTATAAAGTGGTGCACAAGCACTCAGCAGAAACAGCTGTAAGCTAATGAAGATGATTATATCTGTTCCCTTGTCATTTATCTAATTTCATATTACATTTAGCATTTGCCTAATGCTTCATTCTGAAGTATAGACATATTGAATTCAAACACTAGATTATTAGTTTTACTATGCCTATGCAAAATGTTTATATATATATATATATATATATATATATATATATATATATATATATATATATAGTGAGAATTTACAAAAAAAAACAAAAGATGAAGATGGGTGTGTAAACAACGAACAGATGTATTAGTTTAATGCTTGGGAAGTGAGAAAGTCTTTTATGTTTTGAGCCTACGTTCTTCGACAGAAAGGAACACAGAAATAAACAGGGAGAGAAAATAGAAAAGGTTTAGTGGTTAGTGATCTATCATGTATGTATAAGCATGCATACATGCATGCATGCATGCATGCCTACATACATAGATACATACATACACACATAAAATACTGTTAAAGAACAAGAAAAGTCAGTCCTCCAAACCCAAAACCTGTGCATCAATAGTCTCTCTATCTCCCCCATTCCACACAAAGAATGTTACATGTACCTAGGCATAGACCAAAATGTATCATACGAAGGCACTGTGAATAATGATAGAGTAACCCAAGAATGTTTCACCAGACTTAGGAAAATATGGCAGTAGGAACTCTCCTCTTATGACAAAACAATATCCCACAATGCATTTGCAGTAGCAGTGCTGAGCCCAACATTCGGGATACTTGATTGGTCTGTAGAGGAACTCCACTCCATAAATATCAAAATCTACAAAATCCTGACAACAACTAGAAACTTCTACAGAAACAGTTATGTTGACAGGCTCTACCTAAGAAGAAATGAAGGTGGTAGTGGCCTGAGATCAGTGTAGACAGCCTTCGAATGCCATATGGTATCATTCAGGTAGCACCTGCTAAACAACAGCAGCAAAAGTAAATATATAAATGCAGTGCTGAAAAGTGAAATGAGCTACATTGTACGAGTTGGCAGCGAGCTCCTCAAGAAGCACTCTCTTCCTGGCGATCTCCTATACAGCCCCAAAACAGCTGGGCTTTCTTACCTCAGGGAAGACCTGGATGGAAAGCACTCAACATACAAAAGAATAAAAAAAATAAAAAAAATATGCATGGGTATGTTGCCCAGAAGCTTGAAAAAGACAGTAGAATTGACATGAAGTGCAGCCTCTCTAGGTTACAAGACCACTACATCACATCACACTTTGAGGGCTATGCATTTGCAATCCAGGAACAAGAGATTGCCACAAAGTACCTAGTGAACAAGAGAGACAGTGATTCTCTTGTAATCCCTAGGTGCAACCACATGTGTAGGCTATGTCATGTTTCTGTGGAAGACATCATGCATGTGATGAGCAGCTGTCCTAAAATGTCGTCATGGTACTACCTCCCTATGCAGCACGATGTTGTTGCCAAAACAATTTATAATGCCATCTGCAAAGAAGACTGTCCTGAAATAAACTTAGAAAATCCCTCTGTTAAGGAATACATTCATAAACACCAACTCAAGGCATACTGTTGGAATATTCCCATCAAAACTTCTGTCAAGTGTAAACATAACAGGCCTATGTACCATCATAGAGGTCAGCTGCTCTTCAGATATAAATATCTCTTTGAAAATCAAAGAGAGAGGGCATCTATGGATAACTGCTTTGAAACCTCCAGCTTCTATATCCAGACTATGAATTCATATTCATACCAATAATAACTAGAGCAGTAGGTTTCGTTAGAAAATGCTTAAAGGAGAATCTGGATAAACTGGGATATTCAGAAAAAGAAACTGAGCAGCTAATTTGTACATTACAAGTGCAATCTGTGAGTGGAACAGTAAAAATATACAAGACTTTTCTCAAGTTCCAAATATGAATTTGTCTGTGTTAACTACATCCCAAAGATGGAGCCTTGTATCTTTGTTGGAAACTGGCTCCCTCCTCAGGGAAAGACTTACAATGATTAAAAAATAGAAGGGACATAAAACATCAAATGACTTTTGAAACCATACAAACCTTTTCTTTATTAACATTTGACATCACATGATAATTGTAAATGAGGGTCACTGTTATACAAATGGTGCTATTCATTTCCAGTCTTCTGAAAAACATGTCTTGTCTTAGGGAAATATTATCTTGCCTGGAAACAAGTGAGAGTTGGTAACAGGAAGGGCACCCAGTCATAGAAAACCTGTCTCAATGAATTCCATCTGAACCATGCAATCATGGAGAAGTAGACATTAAGATCGAACTTGCAAGACCAGGTTCCAGTTGTCTATTTTGGCATGCTTTCTACAGCTGGATGCTCTTCCCAAACCAACCACTTTGCAGCGTGTACTGGGTGCTTTTTATATGACACTAGCATCTGTGCTTTTTATGTGTTACTATCACGCATGGCACAATCACCAATGCTTTTTACATGGCATCATCACTAGTGTTTTTTATGTGGCATCACCACCAGTGCTTTTTATGTGGAACCAGTACCAGTGCTTTTTATGTGCCACTGTCACCAGTCCTTTTTTGCATGGTCCTAGCGAGCACCAGTGCTTTTTATGTGGAATGGAACCCTCACCAATGCTTTTTATGTGGTACTAACACCAGTATTTTTATGTGCCCCCCCCCATCACTAGTTCTTTTTTGTGTGTAACCATCATAAATGCTTTTATGCGGTACCATCATCAGTGTTTTTTTATGTGGCACCAGTGCCGACAGGGTCACCAAGTACTTTGCATGACAATGTGTATGTGTGTCTTTGTGTTTGTGTTTCTCACTCCCTACCACTTCACAATGGTGTTAGTTTGTTTGTCCCTGTAACTTAGTATTTCAACAAAAAGAACCAGATAAATACCCAAGCTTAAAAATAAGTATGGGAGTTGCTTTGTTCAATAAAACCCTTCAAGGTGGTGTCCCAGAATGGTTGCACTCTATTGAGGGGAAACATGTAAAAGAAATAAAGGAATACATAAGTAGACAGGGTATGATCTGAGCGGTACCTTGCCTTCTTTTTCTAGCAAATCAAGCAATGGAAGTGAAGCCTCACCTCCCTCTACCTACATGGCTTGACATGATTGTAGTTCTTGAGTTGTTGTAAACATTACCTGATTCTATAAGGATATGACCGAAATAAACTCTCCAACAATGTGCAAATAATAATTATGAGATGTGTGTGTGTAGCTCAAATCAAACTTCTCTGATGGTTGGCTGCCATCAAACGTCAAGTAATTTGAGGAAAAAAAAACAACAAAAAAACGTAGCCTCCAGGATGGTTAATTTGTATCACTAACACTTCCAGTAGAACTAATCCTCTTTCATGCATGAGCTGATATAATTGTCTCAGATTGCAATGGTTGTTGGATATTGAAATCAATAACGAAAAGGTAACAACAACATCAACAGCAGCAGCAGCAGCAGCAGCAGCCACAATAACAACAACAATAACAAATGACAATGATGATGTTGACAACACATAAAACGACTGCAACTGAAACTGACAGAAATACCACCACCACCACCACCCATCATCATCATCATCACATTCAACAACAGCAACAACAACAATAGCAAAAGGTATTGTTTCAGTAAGATTAATACTACATATGCTATTGCACCAATATAATAAAAACATACCAGTGCTTTCAACTACCATTACAGACCAATGTGGGAGTCTTTATGCAGTTGTTAGTCAACCTGCTAGAAATAGCAGCCTATTATAATACCTCAAAGTACATTGTTTTGTCTTACAAAAGGAATGAATATATTAGGTAATGTGATCCTACAGACTCATAAAAGAAAACAAAATGACCGTGGGCGGAAGGTTCTTATTAGACCTGACCTCAGGCAAAACAACCACCACATAAGATGGGATGGTCATTACTAGAATAACTTTGATCTTTGTTTTGCTTAACCAGGGCTGGCTTGAGGCTACTAAACAACCACAATTAAAGATGAGATTATCATAGCTCAAACGTGAGTGCTTTGCGTATATATCTCTTTGATCAGGACTGACCTGAGGCTAATCAACAACAATAACAACAACAACAACAGCAACAGCAGCAGTAGCAGCAGCAGCAGCCACAGCAGAAGCAGCAGCTGTTTAAGAATTTGGACCTGGAGATCCCCATTTCCAGTGACTTCGAGGGCCACCTCCCAGTGGTGTTGGGCATTAACAAAGAGCCCTCGACTACAAGACGACCAAAGATTTTTTTTCATTTTTCCAAGGTCTGGGGTCTCCTGCCCCTAAGCCCTAGACCATCACCTAATCACCCTTACCCATCTTGTTGCTTAACAAAAACAGTAGCAGTAGCAGTAACAACAACAACAACAGCAACAACAAGAACACTACCACTACAACCACTGCATGGCACTTTTGGCAAGTGCTTTCTACTATAGCCCTGGTCTGATCAAATACTTGTAAGTATGTGTAGCAGACAGAAACTGAAAGAATCCTGTTATATCGTCATTATTTAATGTCCATTTTCCAAGCTGGCATGGGTTGGATGGTTTGACAGGAACTGACAAAGGCAGGAGCCTCACCAGGTTCCACACTAGGTTCCATTGTCTGTTTTGGTATGGTTTCTAGAGCTGGATATCCTTCCAAACCCCAACCACTTTACAGAATGTAATGAGTATTTTGTATGTGGGACCAGTACCAAGGTCATCAAGTATTACTACCACTACAACCAATCCCATTGCTCCCTAATTTTAGACTTTAAATACTCCGAGTTTTTGTTCACAAACTTTAGGGATAATATCTTTTGGTCAATGTTTTTCATCTCACTATATTGGGAAACTCTCCCCTACCCTATTTTTATTTGCATGTGGAACTCTTCCAGTGTTACTTTCTGATTAACCCTTTGTTACTGTATTTCTTATTTCTTTATTGCTCACAAGGGGCTAAACACAGAGGGGACAAACAAGGACAGACAAAGGGATTAAGTCGATTACATTGATCGCAGTGCATAACTGGTACTTAATTTATCGACCCCGAAAGGATGAACGGTAAAGTTGACCTCGGCAGAATTTGAACTCAGAAAGTAACAGCAGACAAAATACCTATTTCTTTACTACCCACAACGGGCTAAACACAGAGAGGACAAACAAGGACAGACAAACGGATTAAGTCAATTACATCTTGAAAGGATGAAAGGCAAAGTCGACCTTGGCAGAATTTGAACTCAGAACGTAACGGCAGACGAAATACGGCTACGCATTTCGCCCGGCATGCTAACGTTTCTGCCAGCTCACTGCCTTAACTTGTTACTGTATTTCTGTTGATATATACTGTCTTTAACTTTTATCTTTTCCTTGTTTCAAGTATTGGACTGTGGCCATGCTAGGGCACCACCTTGAAGAATCTTTAGTTGAATGAATCAACTCTTTACAGTGTTTTGTTTTTACTTATCCTATCAATCTCTTTTACTGAACTGCTATGTTATGGGGATGTAAACAGACCAACATTGGTTGTCAAGTGGTGGAGGCAGGTGCAAGTACAGACTCAATGACACACAGATATATATATATATATAGCAAGCTTCTTTCAGGTTCCGTCTACCAAATCCACTGACAAGGCTTTGGTCAGATTAAGGCTATAGTAGAAGACACTTGTCCAAAGTGCTATGCAGTGGGACTGGACCTGGAATCATGTGATTAGGAAGCAAGCTTCTTGCCACACAGCCACGCCGGCATCTGCTTCACTTAATTTTGAAAATAATGAAGAATTTTGTAAAATAATTTCGTCATTATCAGTCTGGTGCTTGGAACATAAATTAACAAGAAATTTTGATGGGATTTGGTTTCATATTACCAAGAGCTGTTTCAGGCAGTTTATTATCAAAAGGGTTAATGAAACTAATTTGGTTGTTAGTTTCAGCAGGTCAACCAATTACAAAAAAGCACCTATATTGGTTATTTCCAATGTCCTAATTCCTCCACATTTAATCTCAAGTGCAGAAATTTGCTTTTTAACAAACACTACATAAATTTTTATTACATATATATATGAATTAGTAAGCTTGTATAATTAAATCGTCAATGAATCTCATTTCCCAGTATACTCAATCTTTTTTATGAATGGTTCTATATACTAAGTTGGTTACGGGTTTAGTAGGCAATAGGGAAAAATATATTCCGGTGATAATAACGAAAAAATAAAATCTCAGAAATGTGCAGAGTAGTCTCCCTTGCTTTGTTCAGCCAGCTAATTTTAGCGCACTGCTAATATTTTTCTCTCTAATTAGGCCTAATGTAGTTATGGCAAGACCCCCCCCCCCAAAAAAAAATCCACCCTTAAAACAAATTTTTTTTTCGACACCCTCCCCCATTTTCGGCTACGGGGAATACGAATCTGCAAACAAAATTGACAAAAATTGACATTTCTAAATTATCACCCATCCCCATTTCCTTCATTTAAAACTTTTTTCACAATTTTTCTTTTCAAAATATGCGGAAAAATACGGAGATTATGATTCTGTAAAAAATTTTCAAAAATCTTAGTAAAATTTTTTTTAAAGATTTTTTTTTCTAAATATGCAGAAAAATACAGACATCATTATTCGGACAAAAATTTCAAAACATTTCTGTAATTACAATTATGATTTTAGGGTTGAGGTTATGTTTAGGGTTAGGGTTAGAGTTTTAGGGTTAGGGTTAGCGTTTTAGGGTTAGTGTTGTGGAAAAAATCAAAATTGAAGAAGTTGATGGGGAAAGGTGGGTAAAAAATTTCACAATGCTGATTTTTGGCAATTTTCCGGGACTGCCATATCCGAAAACGGGGATTTTTGGCAAAAAAAAAAAAAAAAAAACTAATTTGGGAGAAAATGGGGCGTGGGTGGGTGGAAGTTTTTTCGTGGTTATTTCTGATGCTAAAAGCCCACCTTTTTATACCGCTACAACAATCAGGGATGAATAAGGGCTCAACATTCTCAGTAATGTATGAGAAAATTAACTTCAATCTGCTCTATTTGTCCTAGTTAAAAAGAGAATAGTCTACAACAACAACAACCTGTGCTTACACTAACAATGATGGTTGTCACACATATTTCTTGCTGAACACTCTGCATACATGATTTATTTATGGTGATTAAGTGTATGTGGTGTACATTAGCTCACTTCCTCCATCATATTGATGTTGCCTGAACATGTGCCCAATGTACTACAAGAAAGAAGGTTCTGCAATTCTGCTGAAGAATCTGCACACAAAATTTGTTTATAGTGATTGAATGTATGTGCTGTACGTTAACTCTCTCCTTTCTTGAAATCGATGTTGCCTGAAAAGGTGCATGCTGTACAACAAACATATCAGGAGATGCAATGACTGTATTGTTTAACTTTCACTATTCCATGCTTGCATGAATCAGACAGACAGCTCTTGCTATTGCCATCCCTCACCTCTTTCCAAGCAAGGTAATATATCACCATAGTCAGAGATGTTTTACATGAAAGACAGGAAATCAACAACATCACTTGTATGATGATGGTACTCATTTACAGCCATCACATGATATCAACACTCATACACAAACACACGCACTTGCATGCACACATACACATGCACACACATATACGCACAGACACACACACACACTCACATGCACACACAAATATACACACACTTGCACATATACACACACACAAACACTCATATGCACACCTACTTCTAAAACGCGGTGGGTACTTTCTTCTAAGTCAACTTTCTCTATTCTTCCAATTCTGTCTTGACAATGGTGTTACTCCAGAACAGTGGAAAACTGCCAGTGTTATCCCTCTGTTCAAAAAAGGTGACCGCACATCGCCTGTCAACTATCGCCCCGTTAGTCTTACTAGCTGCATCACCAAACTGATGGAATCCTGTATCAGAGAAACCCTCTGGAACTTCTGAAAGTCTCACAGCCTCATCCAGCCGTCACAATTTGGATTTATTCCTAACTCCAGCTGCTGTAATCAACTCATAGAGTTTCTTGAGGACGTTACCCAAATCACTGATTGCGGATCCTGGGTGGATGTTGTTTACCTGGACTTTGCTAAGGCTTTTAACTCTGTGCCACACAAAAGACTTATGGTGAAGCTCTCTGCGTTGGGCATAAGAGACAAACTCTATAACTGGTTGAAGTCCTTTATCTTCGGCCAAAAAGAGGTTGTCACAGTTCTAGGACAGCACTCTTCACCCTATGAGATGGCATCTGGTGTACCACAGGGATCTGTTCTTGGCCCCCTTTTATTTGTTGCATATGTTAGTGACATAGATGCCAACTTAAAGAATGCCACAATGCTGAAATATGCAGATGACATCAAGCTGTACCTCGAAATAAAGAGGTCAGATCCTGTACACTATAGATCTCTATTGCAAGCAGACCTGGACACAATGCAGCAGTGGATCATGGACTGGCAACTCAAGCTGGCTGTGGACAGATGTACCACCATGCATTTTGGGAGGAGAAACCCAGTGTCCACCTACTCCCTCCACAACACTAATCTCAAAAAGTCTTCATGTGAACATGACCTGAGTGTTATTGTCGACAGTGATTTGTGTTGGACAAGACACATCGCTAAAATTGTCAAGAAGGCTGAGGGTGTCTTGGCATCACTCACAAAATCCTTTGTGAGTCGCTCTCTGGCTATCTATCTGCGGCTTTATATAGCTATGGTAAGACCTCACCTGGAATTTGCATCACCGGTCTGGAACCCCTATCTTGCCCAGGATATCAATCATCTGGAAGCTGTTCAGCGACGTGCAACCAAAAGAATACCCTCCATCAGGCATTTGCCATATTCTGAACGCCTTACTTCCCTGGGCATGGACACATTGAAACTCCGACGTCTGGCAGCTGACTTGGCAGACACCCATAAAATTATCAACCATCTTACAAACAATAACTCTGAGCACCTTTTCAAACTCCACCCGTCAAACACCCGTGGACATATTTACAAAGTCAGAAAACAGCACAGCTCCCATGACTTTGGGAAACATTTTTTCACGCTGAGAGTTGCTGAAGCATGGAACAAACTGCCGGCATCAGTTGTTAGTTGTCGGAGCACTGCATCCTTCAAAACTTCCATGCTTTCTGAGATTCGCCATCACTACACCTGATTTTCTCCCCTCCATTCACACACAAGCATGTATCTGACTCATACATTGTTCTCTTTCCAGACATTTGTACATTACTGCATATACTCTATATGCACTTTCTGACAAGTTGTGGTGCACCTGAGTACTGTATACAATAATTTCATTATTATATTAAGGTTGCCATGCAACTTACAAGACAATGAACCCCAAGGAAAGCGGTGGGGGGGAGTCAGCTTTATGCTGGGAGAGGGTAAAGACCCCCTTCAGTCATGAATAATCATGGGATTGCACCTAGAAAGTTCCTCTCCGAGGCACAAGTCTGGGCAAGGTTGTTTATGGAAGACCAACAGTCACCCATGCACACCAGTCTCCCTTCTTCATGCCAGCGATGTTATCCAAGGCAAAAGGCAGATACAGCTTGGCACCAGTGATATCGCAACTCATTTTAACAGCTGAATGAAGTGGAGCAACATGAAATGAAGTATCATGCTCAAGAACACAACACACAGCCAGATCTGGGAATCGAACTTACTACCTCATGACTGTGAGCCCGATGCTCTAACCACTGAGCCATGTGCCTTCACTGGAAGATGACGATTAAAGTATTAGAGAAGTGGGGAGATGGCAGAGTAGGTTCTTGGAGAAGAGCTGCATGGTTACTCATATTTAGTTGGAGAGAGAGAGAGAGAGAGAGAGAGAGAGAGAGAGAGAGAGAGAGAGAGAGAGAGAGAGAGAGAGAGAGAGAGAGAGAGTAGTAGGAGCTGTGAAGAGATAGATATTAGGGATGAGGTGTCCAGGTGACTCCTCAAGGCATGTGGTAAGTATAAGTGGGTGGCTTGGGTGGGGGATTGCCAGACTATGGGGAGCAGAAGATGAGGGGGATGGAAAGGCAACTGGCAACTGTAAAGAAAAGTGATGGTCGTGGTGGTAGTAATGGTAGAAGTAGTACCAGTATGAACTGTAATAATAAGGGTGATGGTAATGGTAACGTTGATAGTGAAAGTGGTGAGAACAATGAAGGAAATATCTGATGGTTATTGATGGAAGTGACAATGATGGTAATGATGATGATGATGACGACGACGACGACGATGATGAAGATGACGACGATGATGATGATTAAATTGTTGGTGGGAAGAAATATTAAAGACAGGGAAGAGGTGAGAAATTGGAAGATCATTATATAAAAAAAAAGGATGATCGAGAGAGGAATTTTTCTTTTCATTTAATGCTTGAGTAAATCAATGAAGAAAACATTAAATAAATAAATAAATAAATAAAAGACAAACAACAACAGCAACTACAAGAACAACAATAACAACTACAAAGAAATAAAAAAAGAAACAAATAAAATGGCGAACAACCTCTTCATATATTCTACTGATTTCTGTGATTTTAACCAACAGCTGTGATTACGGAACAATGAATGTTCCATATATGTTCAGGAAAATGATTGTTAATATATTTTAAAACAAAAGATTAAATACCAGCACTGGTTTGGTGTTTGGTTGCTGAGATTTTTAATGAACTAATAGTAAATATGCTGAAACTAATAGAAGGGAAGGAAAAAAGAGTGTATGGAAAGAGAAAGAGAAAAAGAAAAAAACCCAGAATATAAAGAGCTAAAACATAAAAGACAACCAGATGGAGAAGCAGCTCAAATTAGAATGGATCTTTGAAACCAATCTTACATTATAATTTCTCTTCTCTTATTCATTTAAGCTATCTCTATTTTTACTTGCTAAGCTTAAATATCATCACTGTTAAATTTGTTTTCTTTTCTATTTCCTTTACATATATGCAGTTTTTAGACTTAGTTACAAATTGAAAAATAATTACTTTCAGTTATTCACTTATGAGTGATTTTAATTTTTATAATATCCTATACTAAAAGCATGATTAATGTATTTTAATCAATTTACCATAAGTTTTTTTTGGAAGTTTGCAGAATCTATTTTTCAATCTGAAATTGAAGCACTATATTTTATCTTTTGTTTTTTTATCTTTAACTTGTTTCAGTCATTGGACTGTGGCCATGATGGGGCACTGCCTTGAAGAGTTTAGCCAAACGAATTGACACTGGTACTTGTTATAAGTCCGCTTGCTACTTAATTTACTAGCCTCTTCTGCCAATCTGTTTAAGTTACAGACATATTGTAAACAAACTAATCCCAGTTGTCAAACTGTGGAGGGAGCAAATACAACACAAGAACGAACACACATGTGTGCACACACACACACACACACACACACACACACACATACACACAGACACACACAGACAGACAGACATACACACACACACACACACACACACACACAAATGCACAAAACTACTGGCAGGACATAAATATATATATATCGATCAAAAGTCAATGGAAATTGTAGTTGTGATACTTGTGCCGGTGGCACGTAAAAAGCACCCACTACACTCACGGAGTGGTTGGCGTTAGGAAGGGCATCCAGTTGTAGAAACACTGCCAGATCAGACTTGAGCCTGGTGCAGCCTCCTGGCTTCCCAGATGACGGTTGAACCATCCAACCCATGCTAGCATGGAAAACGGATGTTAAACGATGATGATGATGATATATATATATATATCCTGCCAGTAGTTTTATATCATCATCATCATTTAACGTCTATTTTCCATGCTGGCATGGGTTGGATAGTTTGACAGGAGTTGGGCGGCTGATGAGCTGTCTGGTCTCCATGTCTGTTTTAGCATGGTCTGTATGGCTGTGGGCTTTCTCACTGTTTCCATCTATCAAATCTACTTGCAAGGCATTGGTATTCGTCGACTCAGGGCTATAGTAGAAGACACCAGCCCCAGTGCTGAGCAGTGAAACTGATCCCAAATCTATATGGTTGCAAAGTGAGTTTGTTAATTACACAATCATACCTGCATTGGTATAAAAAAAGGAAAAACAAAAAGGCAAAACCTGTTTGCATGTCCCAAGTTTATTCAGTTCTATATTTAAGCGATGAGGAATTATGTACATTATTTACATTTGACGGATATTTGTTTGTTGTTAACATTTCGGCTGATATACCCTCCAGCCTTCATCAGTTGTCTTGGGGAAATTTCGAACCTGGGTTCTCATTCCTAAGGTATTTTTCGATGTTGTTATTATTATTATTATTATTATTATTCAGGTCCTGAATGAGCTTATTGTATTCAATACTTAGGTGCACAACAACTCATTGAAAAATGGTAAAATAGGGGCCAGAAATCAGTATTAAGTCAAATAAAGAAAGAAAGTAATAAAAGCTAAAAGTTCATGTGTAGTACTCAGAATAAAACTCAAAGAGATCAGTAAAAGAGCTAGAAAGAAAGAAATGATGCATAGACATGTCAGGAGTAGAAATGCTAAATTTTGGGAAGCATGGAATTTTTGAAAGAAGACTTCCAATCAGATGGGAAGATGATTTAAGAAAAATGTTTGGAACAACGTGGAGGAGAATGGCTAAAGCACAAGGGAATGGAGTAAATGCTGTGGCCAAGTGTCGTCTATATGGAGAATCACTGGATCACATCTGTGGACTATATATATATATATATATATATATATCTCGTCATCATCATCATCGTTTAACTTCCGCTTTCCATGCTAGCATGGGTTGAATGATTTGACTGAGGACTGGCAAACCAGATGGCTACATCAAGCTCCAATCTGATCTGGCAGAGTTTCTACAGCTGGATGCTCTTCCTAACGCCAACCACTTTGAGAGTGTAGTGGGTGCTTTTACGTGCCACTGGCATGAGGGTCATTCAGTCGGTACTGGCAATGGCCATGCTCAAATGGTGTTTTTTATGTGCCACCTGCACAGGAGCCAGTCCAGTAGCACTGGCAATGACCTCGCTCGAATGCTTTTTCACGTGCCACCGGCACAAGTGCCAGTGAGGTGACGCTGGTAATGATCACGCTCAAATGGTGCTTTTTGTGTGCCACCAGCATGGAAGCCAGTCAGCTGCTCTGGCAACGATCATGCTCGGATGGTGCTCTTAGTGCTCCACTAGCACGTATGCCAGTCAACGAATTTAATTTCGATTTCGATTTCACTTGCCTCAACAGGTCTTCACAAGCAGAGTTTAGTGTCCAATGAATGAAAGGTATGCATAAATGAGCTGGTTACACCCCTGGCAAAGGCCACAGGTTATGGTCTCACTTGGCTTGCCAGGTCTTATATATATATATATATATAGATATAGATATATTTTTTTTTATTATATAGACAGCACTGTGAAGTGCTCAGGTAGACAACCTGAGATGTCATGTGTATTATATTTAAAAATAAAATTCAGGTAGGTTCAACAATTTAGAATAATAATACAACATATACTCAGCCAGGTGATGGAATTTTTGAAGGATGCAGTGCCCTGATAGCCAATGACTGATGTGAATAGTTTATTCCATGTTACAGCAATTCTAAGTGTGAGAAAATGTGTCTGAAAGTCATGGGTGCTGCTCTGTCTTTTTTCTTTAATTTTTGTAAGTATGACACATAACTTAGTTGTTCAACAAACAGAAATTGATAAAATAGTTTATCAACTGAAATATGTATTAGGGTCAATATGATCAACTTAAAGCTCGAAGGTGGTACTCTAGCGTGGTTGTAGTCCAATGACTAAATCATCATCATCATCATCGTTTAATGTCCGCTTTCCATGCTAGCATGGGTTTTAAATCAGTAAAAAAGCAAATAATGGAGTGTGAAAGAAGAGGCAGAGGAGAAACTGTTTTGGTTGTGTATTTCATTGTATTGGATATGTGCATACTTGAGTGTAAGAGTGTATGTGTATGTGTGTGTGTGAAAGTGTGTGAAAGTGTGCATACATGAGAGAGAGTGGGGAGGGAGAGAAAAAGAGAAAGAGAGAAGGGAGAGAGGGAGTGAAAGAGTGAGAAAGAAAGAGAGGAGAGGGAGAGAGAAAAAGAGAGGGAGGGGAGACATGGTGGAGATAGATAGATAGAGAGATAGACAGACAGACAGACAGACAGACAGACAGACGGACAGACAGACAGACAGATAGATAGATAGATAGATAGATAGATAGAGAGAGAGAGAGAGGCTGTAATGATATGTGCATTACAACATATGTTGCTGTGGAAAGCAGATAATATGTGTCAGACATATGTCTGTTTAAATACATGCACAGGAGCAGGTCTAAATCCACCCCCACACACACACATATATATATATATATATATATACATATGTACATGTATGCCCACCAAGCATAAACAAGACAAAAAGTATTAACACACATATATTATGTCAGCATCTCCTCTACTCCCACCCTATTGCTATTACTCTTGTCCTTCCCCTTATTGTATTGTTTATCCTAGCGTTTATCATTGCTATTACTCTAACATAATAATGTAAAGTCATTGTCATAGAATGATTGTAAGATTCAGAATTGATGTTACTTTCATTGAGAAAACCTTGCACAAACAACGAAATGATTTTAATATAGGGCTACGCTATATATGTATATACATAGGCAATTATGTGGATTTAAATATATTAAATATATTAAAAATATTAAATATAATAGTTTGGGTATGAAATACCAAATATGCATATATGTATACATGTATGTATACATATATACATATATGTATAAATATGTACCTGTTTTGTATTTTATACCCAAACTATTATATATAATATATTTAGTGTATCTAATTTGTTTATCCACATAATTGTCTCTATACCCGCTCAGCAGGATCCCTCTTATAGCCTTTTTTTTATCTTGTGGAATTGATCCCCTGTAAAGCCACTGGGGTCTAAGTTTGAATCTGTTGAGCACTATCAAGTGTTGTCTATATGGAGAATCTCTGGATCTTATCTGTGGACTATATATATATATATACATATATATATATAATATATATATATATATATATATATAATATATATATATATATATATATATATAATATATATATATATATTATATATATATAATATATATATATATTGATAGAAATGGTAAGACAATAAAAGAATGAAAGAGACCTCAATATTATGTAAATAAAGGAATTTATCAGTAATGTAATCTGTGACAATTATTCGGTTATAGCATTTTTTCCGATGGCTGGATAACTGAAGAGATGGCGGCGTAGGTTTCCACCCCAATATCCGAATTTCAGAGTTGTATCATGGCTACCAAATAATTGTTACATATTATATTTACAGATATATATATATATCTGTGTGTGTGTGTGTGAGAGTATATGTGTATATATATATTTATATATATGTGTGTGTATATATATATATATATGTGTGTGTGTGTGTATTTATATATGTGTGTGTGTGTATTTATATATGTGTGTGTGTGTATATATGTGTGTGTGTGTGTGTGTATATATATATACATATACATATAAATTTTTATTATATAGACAGCACTGTGAAGAGCTCAGGTAGACAACCTGAGACATTAGATATATATATTATATTTAAAAGGAAAATTCAGGTAGGTTCAACAATTTAGAATAATAATACAACATATACTCATCCATAAAACCAATGTATACAAATTATTAAAATATATTTAATGTATCCCTCATTAAAATATTAAAAAGTCTTAAAAATTTAAAGATACATAAATATATAACAATATAATGGACATATATGGGTAGAAAAACTATACTGATGTATACAAATATATTAGCATCTTAAAAGGTATATATTGAAGACATCGACCTACTTGCAGATTAAGAGTGTTATTAAAAAGATACTTAAAAATATAAAAATGTAAAATTGTAAACCCTTGTGAAAAGGTGAATAAAGAAATGTTTAAGCCAACTTCTTGGATGGCACACTTAGCCTCTATACTAATCTTCCCTAACCATATAGAAAACCCAACCAAACTTTTCTGTACTTAAATACTTTCTCTAATCATCCTTGATCAACTCTGAATAGCACGGTGGTAATGGCCATTTCTATTAGAATTTCAAACTTATCTGCTAATGAGGAGATATTCAACACTCATGCTCCATACTATAACCAAGCTCTAAAATGAAGTGGCTTCAAAGATAAAATATTTTATATCCCTGACACAAAACTCAAAATTAAGATTGTCAGTCTCCTCATGAAAACTAACCCACAATCTAATACTATGGCCTCCCCTTTAAATAAACCAATTAAATATTAAAAAAACTTTGTGCTGCACGAAGAGATGCAGCACGAATTTACCTCAAATTCATAATACAAAATAAGAAAATGGAGAAATAGATTCCTTACAATCATCAACTTACAGATAATACCAATTCATATAATTTATTTACTAATTAATTGGTATTATATGAATTGGTATTATCTGTAAGTTGATGATTGTAAGGAATCTATTCCTCCATTTTCTTATTTTGTATTATATATATATATATATATATATTTCAGACAATAAAAAAAAACTATGCCATTTTAATCCTGAGCATCTCTGTGTGTATCTCTGCTAGTACACACACACACACACACACGCAAATGCATACAACAAAAAGGCTCATTAACAGACACGACCTCAGAAATAATTCTTCACCAGTCTGCTCATTGACAAAAGTGAGGCTATCATCTTAAATTCAAAGATCATCTCTACATTGTGTAAAGCGTCTTTTATTTAATACAGCAGTTTGACTCAAAAAGTATATGGTAGTTCTTTCTAGCTGGGCGGGCAATCACAAGCAGTGAAACTTCCAATTTATTGACTAGTTCGCTCGCTATTTGGTATACAATGACGATCGTTCACTGAACATAACTTCCAAAGGAAGTAAATACGACCACTGACCGAATACGCTCGTAAAGTAAATACTTTAAAAACCTCGAGTTTTTTTTTTTTTTTTTTTTAGCTTACTATAAATATATGCGACTCTATCATATTTAGTAATATCTATCCTGCATACAACTTGCTTGTGAGATTGATCAGATGTAAGGGAAATAACTCTTATTAAGAAGAGTTATCAACCCTATATCGATTCCCTTATTAGGTCTGTTGAATTGTATGAGAAATTTTAACTATGTTTTCGTATTGTATACATTCGTGATATAAGATATCATTCACTGAAATATCATATACGAATAAATTAACCCAGATAAATAGCAAAAATTATGATATCCATATCGTGCATTGTATAATGTATTTGACCAAGACGTTATCCGTATTGTTTGGTGCTTTTAGATTTTTGACGTCTAAAGAAAGAATTTTGTTTACTGATAATTTCAGTTGGTTGAAGTTTTCCAGCTCACGATATTACTGATATTCTTGAATTTCTTCCCTGGTAGAGAAAACTTTGATCGATTCCTTTACGCGTACAAAAATAAACATTATCGAAAAGTTACGTGGGAAGTCCAGCGAAGATGGGATGGTCACAGAATGCTTTTTAAAAAGAGGAATATTTAGTAAAAAGGAAAGAGAAAGGTGAAAAGGCATATCACTTGATATTTAAGACACTCAGTGTTATGAAGTAACAAGTCAGCCTGCATAGCCCAGTCGGTAGAGCATCACACTTTTAAGAACTGCCGAGTTATGCAATCTGAGGGTCGTGGGTTTAAGTCCCTCTGTGGGTGACAATATTTTACTTGCAGAAAGTGTAAATCCATGTGTGAAACAAATCTTTTCGAAAGAAAATCTTTAAAAATTACAAAATTTCATTAATATAAATGCAATCCTAATTCTAAATCTAACCTTAATCCCCAACCCTAAACCCTAACCTTTATCTAATCCTAAACTGTAACTCTAGAATCTTAAATGAATACCCTAATATTAACTCTAATGCTAAACACGAACCCAGACCTTAATCCCTGGGACTTTGTTACTTTATAACTCCTTTAATAACATTAATTCTTTTATCCCCCATGAGATTCAATCGACTTATTTTCCATTAAAGAAATTCAGTTTCTGAGTTTAAATTCTGGAATATTCTTGTTTTTGTATTTCTGTCCTGCTTAACAGACACACAAATCTTTTACTAATTATATGCTCAGAAGAGCATATAGCTAAAAATGGCAGAACATCATTTTGATAAAACATCAGATTAAATACATTACAGGGTTTTATTGCAGAGCTTTATATTCTGAGTTCAAGTAATTCTTTGAAGTAAGGTTGAGTATCATTCTCAGGCTACTGACATATATAAAATTTGTGCTAGTGGAGTTTTAGGTTCAATATATTTGGCTGTGGGCTGATGTATGTTCCCTGCATGCAATGGTCCAATGCTGCACACTCACAGATGTGTGACTTGAGCACATCTGTGTTATGTTGATAAATAAAAAAAAAAAGTAATCAAAGTTACCGTAAATCCTCAAGCATAATCCGCATTTTTCCCCAAAATTTAAAGGTCAAAATCCCTAGTGCGTACTATATACGAGGTTAAAAATGAAAAATATTTTCTAAGCAATGTCTGAGTCTCTATTTGCTGTCGGGCAATGTTTATTCAGACACATTTTGTGATGTTATGTGCAAAAATACCTTAATTTAAGCCTGAAAGCAATGAAGTCATAAAAGAATCATCCATAACTTGCAGTAAGCAACATTTATTAAAATAAAAGTATTCAGAACACAGAATAACATGTAACAAAAACAATTTACAAACATATTTACATTCCCATATAACAGTTAAGAACACCATTATTGTATTATGCATGCACGGAAGTATTTGTTCGACTAGGTGCTGCTGGCTTAATTACACACGACTCAAGTTAGAGAAGGGGTGTGTATTATACACAAGGTTAAGGTTTTTCAAAGCTACAGTCCCCTAAAAATCCCCTGCATATTATACTCAAGGGTGGACTATACTTGAGGATTTACGGTATGTCCAAACTCGTACAAAAGAGAGATAACTGTTTGTTTCTCTACTTTTTTTCATACATCTCTACATTGTTTTTCTTTAATTTTAATAGTAATAGTCTTGATCTAACAGAGATGTGACCAGTGGGGCCCTAGTAATGATATCTTGTCTTTTCTTCAGACATAGTATGTCTAGGACTGCATTAACTAATGTGTCTTTCACACATAGTGAATCAAGAACTGTATTATCAAACATATCTTTTAAGTATAGTGTATTTAAAGCTGATTATACAATGTATTCTGCTGTTCTTAAGATATGTTGGATAATGTAACCATAAATACACTACATATCAGTGGTTCCCAAACATTTTCAGGCCGCCACCCACTTCCAGGTCACATTCCTAGCACCACAACCCCAACTAAGCATCACAAACATAGACCTCTTTCTGAAGCAAATTCAAAGCAACTTAACCTAATGAACCCATTATTTTGTTGTTTTTACATGAATCGCTATTCCATTATTGCCCTACTTTTTACATGAATTGCTACCGTATTATTGCTCCACTTTTCTTCAATGCCCCCTTGGAACTTTCCACCAACCCTAGGGGTGCAATACCGCCCACTTTGGGAACCACTGCTATTTTTATGAATAACTGGAAGGATGGTTAAAACTGTAATGTTTTTGACCATAAGTGGCTAAGAGGTGGTTCCACACTCCTCAAACCCCTGAACTCTCAATACAGGGCCTCACTACCAGATGCAGTGTAATGTCTTACCTAGGATATAACAGAGAGAGAGAGAGAGAGAGAGAGAGAGAGAGAGAGAGAGAGAGAGGAGAGAGAGAGAGAGAGAGAGAGAGAGAGAGAGAGAGAGAGAGAGAGAGAGAGAGAGAGAGAGAGAGATAAAGGAAAATAAGTAAGCAGAACTTTGAATTAATTTCTGTGATGAATAGAGTTCAAGAGATTTAAAAGAAAGTGGTTAAGTCAAGCATGAAAATGGTAAACCTTATAGTTAAAATAACTTAATAAACGACCTCTCACACATACATATATGTATGTCTGTATGTATGTGCACATATGCATATAGGTATGTATATGCATATAATTACACACACACACACACACACACGAAGATACATATACTCATATAAATATACATATTCACACAAACACATGTACACACGTACATACGCAAACATGTGCATACACCCATGTGCATGTACACACTGACATTGTAGATAATATTTTTCTTAACAAGAGAAAATTTCAGCAACCAAAAAACTAAAGAAGTTATTAGAAAAAGATGATAAATGAAAAAAACAAAAACCAAAAAACCCTAAAATGTTAGTAAAATAAAAAATAAAGAAAAACCTAATATTTAATGGTTGGAACCAATAATAAAGTATGAGAGCATCAACAGCTGAATCAGTATGGAAATATGGCTGACAAGATAATGTCTTAGACTTTCTGAAGAATTATGGAAAAAAAAGACCTAAAATTAGTTTTCATAATACTATATCTTTGATATAATGTGTATATAATATACATATAATGTTTATGTTTATATATATATATATATATATATATATATATATATATTTTCCATTAAAAAAATTCAGTTTCTGAGTTTAAATTCTGGAATATCCTTGTTTTTGTATTTCTGTCCTGCTTAACAGACACATGAATCTTTTCATAAGCCTACTCTGGGGCAAACCTCAGAGCAGACTCTTAATTTTTCATATAGGCACAGACAGACAGACACACACACAAGCATATACACACTCTCTCTCTCTCTCTCTCTCTTTCTCTCTCTCACACACACATACACACAAATGCCTACACATACAAATGTATAAATACAAAAAGACATGCAACTTCCTACATATATATATATGTATATGTGTGTGTGCATATATATATATATATATATAATATATATATATATATATATATATATACAGTGTACATTTAAACACATAAGAGATGGCCATAACAGAACATCTGACCCGCTAGAAAGAGTAGTTAAATTCCAAACCACTATTAGGAGTAATTTCGAAAGGGAATGAAAAATAAAAAACATTTACCCTCTATTTCCTATACCATGGTTTCAAGCTATCTTCAGCAAAGAAAATAATTTACTTGGCGAAGCTATTGTCAGTTGGAAAGCCAAGATTAACATATAAAGATGAGGCGATACAGAACATGCCTTGTGTTTATATGTTATAATTTCTCAAAATCTACCATGCAAGCGCAGTTTTTTTATCAGCAGCAAATATAAAAAATGCCGATTATATATATATATATATAATACACATGCACACACACATATGCACATTCATGTGCATCTAAATTTAAGCACACATGCATAATGTAAAACAATGTATAGATAAAGAGTGGTATTGTTGGAAATATATCCATGCAGTGGCCAAAGATCTTAGCAGCATAAATGAGTTAACTGTGATCAACTGGAATGGAGACTGCATTTAAGCATTGTTTCATTTAGAACTTTTTTCACTGTTGCTCATTTTTTGGGAGGGGGCCAGTTGACTAGATCGACCCCAGTATGCAACTGGTACTTAATTTATTGACCCCAAAAGGATGAAAAGCAAAGATGACCTCAGTGGAATTTGAACTCAGAATGTAAAGACATGAAATACTGCTAAGCATTTTGTCCAGCGTGCTAACGTTTCTACCTGCTTGGTGCCTTAGAGTAAAGAAATAATCCTTTCTACTATAGGCACAAGGCCTGAAATTTGGAGGAAGGGGATAGTCAATTATATCGACCCCAGTGTGTAACTGGTACTTAATTTATCGATCCTGAAAGGATGAAAGGCAAAGTCAACCTCAGCAGAATTTGGACTCAGAATGTAGTGACAGACGAAATACCTGTTTCTTTATTACCCACAAGGGGCTAAACATAGAGGGGACAAACAAGGACAGACAAACAGATTAAGTCGATTACATTGACCCCAGCACGTAACTGGTACTTAATTTATCGACCCCGAAAGGATGAAAGGCAAAGTTGACCTTGGCAGAATTTGGACTCAGAATGTAGTGGTAGACGAAATACTGCTAAGCATTTTGCCTGGCATGCTAATGATTCTGCCAGCTCACTGCCTTCTTAGAGTAAATAAATAATGTCAACACAATTACCTCGTTTAACTGTTTGACTGTTTTTTCAAGGTCCCACCGTTCTTTCTGAATCAACTGGTGTTCTTGGATAACTAAAGAGGTGTTACTCTCTAGTAAGTTAAGTTTTTCCATTTTTTCTTCATAAGATGCTTTTAAAGTACACAGCTCTCCAGAAAGGTCTTCACAAACCTGTAGAAATGAGTAAATAAAATAAAAATATAAATCTATGAATCATGATGAAGAACATGCTTTGAATGACTTAGTATATTTGTTTATTTATTATTTTTTTTTTATGGTATTTTACTCATTTACAACCATTTTTCTATGCTAAATTAGATGGAATAGGATTTTGTTGACGTAATTGTCAATACAGTCTGTTGTTCTTTCTGTCATTTGTGAAATAATTATGGTGTAGGAGTGGAATGTTGTCATTTAAGTCAGACTGACACATGCAGAGTTTAAGTGGAGATGAATAACGCGACAAATGCTTTAAGCTTATAAGATAAATTCTAAATTTATGTCATAGTGTTAAAATTCAAAGAAGAGCAATCCCCATCAGACTGGTGATTATTATTTTTTTCTATATCAAATCTTTCCAGTTTACAAGTCCCACACATTACTGAATATCTTTTGTGTTATTTCTCAAATTCTCTAAATAATAAGGGAAATCCAATATTGAGAAAACCAGCAAGTGACTCATGGCTAGGATTGTCCTACAGCCATAGAAAGGGAATTTCACATTACAACTCTATTTCCTTTTACTATCACTGGTTAGGGATTACAGTACAAGTATCCTTGTCACTTCTGCAATGGGATGGAGTGAGGGGAAGAGAAACTGAAACTTGTCACTGAAGAAAAAGTGTGCTTGAAAAAAGGAAAACTCAATAGTGCTGGTAGAGAGTATCTTCAAATGCAGTTGCTGCATGCAATACTGCAACTCCCATGTTGGCCTGTACAGCCTCAGCAGATGCTGCCATCAGCAGCTGACACAGAATTCTCCAGGCACAGACCTTTGGTCTTTCGAAACCGACAGTTGTCTGTCCCATATCATCCTTGTCAAAATTTCTGAAGTTTTCTGCAAATTGTACCAACATTATTTTCAAATCTTTTAAACAAACCGGTGATGATGAGATCAATGTGGTTGATATTCAGTGTTATACTTTTGCAAGTCAATGTTTGCAGCAAAAATGTTCTGAATGAGAAGAGGGTTCCAGAGAATTGCAGATGTTGGTGAAATTGATTAGATAAAGCTTTTAGTGTAGAAGGATGCTGGATTCAGAAAAAAATGGTGGACCTATGCAGCTAATTATTTCAAAGAAGTGTGTTAGAGAGCAGACCCCACCCTATTTTTACTGCATTTTAATCTAAATACATGGCATTGGTGACCAAATCAGAGCAATGACAATGAATTTCATATCATGAACTCCCAAGGAGTATCATAAGGAGGTTCAATTCCTGAAGGGCCACTTAAATGGGGCCCCACTGACTGCTATTTTTACAGCATTTACCTTGCCCCTACACTTATTGATTAAACTATGATCAACATCAGTGCTTAGCACATTTTCAGAAATATGTTTAGGCATTCTAAATACCTTCACATACATTCAAATCGAGATAAAGAGTTATAACAAGTACATTTCAAGTGTGGTAGTGTGGATATTTATATTTTGTGGTTTATGAAACTTATGTCTAGGTGGAAAACTAATCTTCCTGTTCTGGTTACAGTATCTCCCTAAAGATTTGTAATAGAAAATAGAATGAGACTGAGATGAAATAGAACCTATTCATTTTATCTCAGCCTCATTTTAATATATTTTCAGAAATGGTGAAGTGATGGAAAAATTATGATAGTTACGGTAGTCATACATTTCACTTGCTTAATACGAATGGAGGTTCAAGTCTAAAAATATGAAGTGAATTAATTACTACAGTGATTTTGGAAGCACATATAACTCCGTGAAAGTGTCACAAATTTTCATTGTCAGAATAAAATAATAAAAAAAAAAAGCATGGTAAATGATCCTGAAGGTCTCAAAGGTACCCTTCACAGGAGCTAGCTTGAATGGTACCCAAAGGGTGGCTTTAAGGCAAGTGTTATATATTTGAGAGGATTAATAAAGTCCATTTATTAGTTATCATTAGATGGGTTCAAATAGTATCGCATACATGTTGTGTGTGTGTATGTATGTGAAAGTGTCTAAGTTGGTGTGTATCCTTGTCTTGACATCATATAATGACTGTAAGCAAGCATGTTGTTCATTTCTGTCCTTTCATGAAAAATATGCATGGCCATGGGAAATATTACCTTGCTTGGTAACAAGTGAGGGTGCACAACAGAGAGGGCATCCAATTGTAGAAAATCTGCCCCAACAAATTCTGTCTGATTTATACAGGCATGGAAAAGTGGATGTTAAAATGATGATGATGATTATGATGATGATGATATGTTACCCATATACACTGGCATATATGGTAATTAGATGATGACGACAATTTCTTCATGTTGGAAAATCACGAAGAAGAGTGGCATATCCTCAACTGGCTATGTAAACTAATCCTTGAGGCTGCAGGGCTGTTCTTCCTGCTTGTGCTTAGCAGTTTTAAAATTAGTGTTGGCTAATGCAATCCAATTCCACCCTTTAGACTGAAAACAGTGACCAGCAATCTGTAGGTTTTACACTGGCATGGCCTTGTCTTAGGTGAATTGCTTTACAGAGCTGGAGAGCTCCACCAACCCTGGAGTTACAAGAAGGGTGTCAAAGTGGGTACTAGACTATCAGAGGGACTTTATTCCTTGGTTTATTGTTGAAGTAAATTCCCCTAACCTCTTTCTTTCTCAAAGGCACTCACATGGCAGTGAAGGTTTGTACTTGGAATTTCTTCCACAACATGTTAATTAACCCACAACTGGGACCCTGACAAGTGCTAAAACTCTGAGTCAGAATAGACTTGGGAACAATTGTAGTTAACCTTGGAATTCCTGAACTAGGGCTCCACTGCCGGATGAAGTTTTAAGTTATCCTCAGGACAAAGCAATTGGATATAAATGGACTTAAAAGCAAGATGACAATTTTGTAACATAGCACTAGTCTAACGTGACTATTACAAAAATTGGTAATTAAATCTTGTTAAGAATTAGCTGGATTAATTATGATACCCATAAATTATGAAATATCAGCTGCAGTGGGATTGGCTCACAAACAGCAATGCTGTAATTGGTGCTTTATATCTTTTGCAACAGGATCTGCCAAAGATGTTGGAAAATACTTTCTTGTCATGCCTTATTAATAGACTGAAAAAAAATTCATGTCTTTTACTGAATTACTAAATTAACCCTGACTAATCTGTATGTGTGTGCGTGTGGGTGGGTGTAAGTGTATAGGTGCATGTGAGTGAGAATGTGTGTAGGAGTGTGTGTGTATATGTGTATATATATGTGTATATATATATATATATACACACACACACATATATATGTGTGTATATATATTTGTGTGTTTGTATATATATATATGTGTGTGTGTGTGTGTGTGTGTATATATATATATATATATATATATATATACATACATACAAACATATATATTCCTTTTCCTTTTGATCTTCCTATGTTACCTGTTTTTGGAGAATAGCTATGCTCAAAATGTAAAACAACTACTCTTTTCCATCTCTGAGCATCTTATTAACACTTAACATGTGCTACGTTCTCATGCTCTTGTTTTTTACTTGTCTTTTTCTCCATTTTAAAAAATTAATTGTATATATATATATATATATAATATATATATATATATATATTATATATATATATATATTTATATATTTATATATATATATCAAATGAATGTCTTATAAAACTATTCCACGCATACAATAACAGCCATACCAACCTAACACACCTCCATCATCAGCTTCCCCATGGATATCAGTATGGTTTTGACACTTGGGCAGTACCATTCAATCCAGCAGGGTCAACAGCACTAAAATAAGTGTTGTTTGGGAACAAGCATACTTTAGATATCACTACCTTCATTCAATCTTAATTACAGAAAGAATTAAACACTAATATTATTAATTAAACTACAACAAAGAAACCACATTTACTCTATGTACAAAACAGTATTGGTAAATTATATATATATCAATCCCTCTCTCTCTCTCAGAGAGGCACAAGCACCTACACACACATATACACACATGGCAGTAACTTCCACCTACCAAATTCAGTCACAAAGCTTCAGTCGGCTCAGGGCTATAGTAGAAGACACCTGCCCAAAGTGCCATGCAGTGGAACTGAACCCAAAACCATGTAGCTAGGAAGCAAGCTCCTTAATCACACAGCCATGCCTGCGCATATATATATATATATATACACACACATATGATGGGTTTCTTTTAGTTTCCACCCACTAAAACCACTCACAAAGCTTTGGTTGGCCTGTGGCTATTGTAGATGACACTTGCCCAAGGTGCCATGCAGTGGGACTGAACCGAGACTACATGGCTGGAAAGTAAGCTTCTTAAGCATACAGCCACATCTGCATCTTATATGATTTAAAAAAAATATATTTTGCTCTATATACATTATATTGTCTATTTTGCTATATCCTTACTGGTTTAATAATATTAAATTGAAGGCGGTGAGCTGGCAGAAACGTTTGCATGCTGGGTGAAATGCTTAGCAGTATTTGGTCTGTCTTTATGTTCTGAATTAAAATTCTGATGAGGTCGACTTTGCCTTTCCTCCTTTTTTTTTGGGGGGGGGGTCAATAAATTAAGTACCAGTTGCATACTGGGGTTGATCTAATCAACTGGCCCCCCTCCCCCAAAATTTCAGGCCTTGTACCTAGAGTAGAAAAGGAAAGAATAATATTAAATTGATTTTCTTATAAAACAGGTTCGTCTTTCAAGACAAAAGAGTCTGTTCTAGTTTTTCCATAGTCTGATATTTAGTAATAAAAGAAGTTAATAGCGGTACTTATATACTAATGTATAGTTATTGGTAACTTCTCACTTTCTTCTATGATTGCTGATTTTATTTTATTATTATACTAGTATGGCATATGTAATTGCAGAAAATCTGTACACTTTTGTAGAATCCAATGTATACATGTGTGTGTATGTGTGTGTGTGTGTGTGTGTGTGTGTGTGTGTGCATGTGTGTGTGTTTGTGTGTGTGTGTGTGTGTGTGTGTGTGAATGTAAGTGTATGTCTGTATGAGTGTGTGTGCTTATATATATATATAAATACAAGAGGCTTCCAAATAGGAAAGCCTTGTGCTAGAAAGAGCAGTAGAAAACTCAAACCACCAATTAAGGATAAATTCTTGAAAGGAATGAAAATCAAAAACGTTTACCATCTCAATTATTTCCCAGACCATGGTTTCTAACTATTTCCAGCAAAAAAATATTCGCTGAAGGCCAGTTTTCATCAGTGGGAAAACCTTTAGATTTCAAATATACACACAGTCAGATCCACATGTAAAACTAACTGCCTGCATATCCTAACTTTTCAGACCACTGCGCAGATGCAGATTATACCCGGCGACAGAGAGGTTACCAGTAAAAATTTATCAAAGAATATTTAAACATAATAAATAACAATAGGGTAATAAAAAATTATTATTACCAGTGGTCTAGCACAAAAAACGAATTAGTCATTAGACTGTGTAATGTCAGTGTGCATATACAACAGAGAAAAGTTGGACTTAAGAAGCATCAGATGTGGTGTGCAAGAGAGACGACTGCGCTGGTATGATCATGTGTTACGAATGGATGAGGACAGCTGTGTGAAAAAGTGTCACACCCTAGCAGTGGAGGGAACCTGTGGATGAGGTAGACCCAGGAAGACCTCGGATGAGGTGGTGAAGCTTGACGTTCAAATATTGGGCCTCACTGAGGCAATGACTAGTGACCTTTGGAGATATGCTGTGCTTGTGAAGACTTGACAAACCAAGTTAGACCATAATCTGTGACCTATGCCAGTGGTATATAACCAGCCCAGTTATGAGTACCTTCATTCATTGGACAATAAACTTTGCTTGCAAAGACCTGTTGAGGCAAGTGATATCAAAATCAAAATTGCTGACATGACCAATGACAGTACCACCTGATTGGCACTCATGCCAGTGGAATGTTAAAAGCACCATCCAAGCATGACTGTTTTCAGGACTGCTGACTGGCTCCCATGCCGGTGGCACGTAAAAAGTACCATTTGCATGTGATCATTGCCAGTGTCGCCTTACTGGCACATTTGCTGGTGGCACGTGAAAAACAACATTTGAGCGTGGTCATTGCCAGTGCTGCTGGACTGGCTCCCATGTGGGTGGCATGTAAAAAACTGTCCAACCCATGCCAGCATGGAAAGTGGATGTTAAACAACGACGATGATATATGAGGGGTGTATGAAAAGTCTTGAGCCTCAAAAAAACAAAACATGGTACAAGACTTCTGATGAAGGTACAAGACTTCAAGGCTCAAAGGCCTTGGGGGCTCAACACTTTTCATACACCTTTCATATATATATATATAAATGTGTTATACATGTGTGTGTGTGCATTTATATGTATATGCATATATATATATATATATATATATATATATTCGATGGGCTTCTTTCAGTTTCCATCTACCAAATCCACTTCATGACTATAGTAGAAGAAACTTGCCTAAGGTGCCACACAGTGGGACTGAACTTGGAACCATGTGGTTGGAATGCAAGCTTCTTAGCACACAGCCATGCCTGCTCCTGTATTATAAGAATGACAAACAGTACATTTACTGGTAATCACAAGGCTTTGTCAAGCTGAAATTAATTAACTAGAAGAGCACAAAGCAGTGTTGAGAGAAATATGTGCACAACCATATTTATCACAATCTAGTACATTATAAATAGAATTTTCTCCTGGGACTATTTCTGCAGCACAAGGTTTTCCTGTGTCTAAGTGTACATGAATGTGTTAAATATGATTGTACATGCATATGTCTCTTGCAGTGCTGCTTTGTGCACCTCATTTTAATTAATTCCAGCTGGATCAATCTGGAATTGAGTGGGCGTCCGGTTGAACAGAGTTTTGTCACATTATTTAAAAACTAGCAGAATCTGTGCCTCTTTCTGCTACTAAAGTAAGGTTTACACTTCTTCAGCACTCTCCACTTATTTCTTTACTACCCACAAGGAGCTAAACATAGAGGCGACAAACAAGGACAGAGAAACGGATTAAGTCGATTATATCGACCCCAGTGCGTAACTGGTACTTATTTAATCGACCCCGAAGGGATGAAAGGCAAAGTCGACCTTGGCGGAATTTGAACTCAAAATGTAACGACACAAAATACCACTAGGCATTTCGCCCGATGTGCTAACGTTTCTGCCAGCTCACCGCCTTCTCAGCACTCTCCACTTGATGCTGTAATAACTCTTTTCACCTGGACACCTACCTAAACAGTACAAGTGAAATTTTCTGTTCTTGCCCATTTGAGCACAAGTATGTCTTTGGACACTGGCAGAACATACCATGAATATAAAGATTACAGTCTCCACCATCAATATTTTCCATCACCACATTCTGATAGTTTGGTATAAGGTTTGCTACACTCAGCTTAATACATTAAATACAAACATATTTATACGCATACATATTCACACATGATTTTAGAATCAACCCTACCCCACCCAACACAGATACGTCAACCCACCCCCATCCTGCATACTCCCCAGTCACAACTCCACTTTACAGGTATTTACCTCACACACAACGATGACGCTGATCTCCATCTAAGGGACATAACTCTAAAAAACATAAGTTCCCTCGCTGGGTTTTCTCCCACAGTATTTCCATTCTGATTTTTCCAACTCCTGCAAAGTGGATGTACCACTTTCTTATCTCTAATGGCAGGGAGCCCATGCCTAATCGTTCCTACCATCTCTTCTGATAAGTGCTGAGATTGATTTTCTAAAATTCGTGTACAAAGCCATTTCTATCAATTGGCTGAAAGAAGATTATAAAACTGTATTGTATAAATAATTGATACAGCCTCTCTATTGACAAATATGAGTGCTTGTTTTTTTTCTCATTCATAAATTTCTCAGAGAGCAATATATGCTATATATATATATCCATTAAGCCTTTTTTATTTTCTCTCCCTTTTTATTTCTGTGTTCCTTTCTGTCGAAGAGCATAGATTTGAAACATAAAAGACTTTCTCACTTCCTGAGCGTTAAATTAATACATCTGTTTGTTGTTTACACACCTGTCTTTGTCTTTTGCTTTTTTTTGTAAATTCTCACTATACACACACACACATATATGTACACACAGACATATTGTATGCATATATATATAACATATATAGGTTTTTACAGTCATCTAAAAATCTATATATATCTGTCTGTCTATCTGCTTGTCTGTCTGCCTGTTTCTCTCTCTATATATACACACATACACATATAAATGTATAACATGTATAGGTTATATAACATTTATAGTCATCTAAGAATCTATATATATATATGTCTGCTTCTGTCTGTCTGACTCTCTCCCCCTCTCTCTCTCTCTATATATATATATATACACACACACATATATATGTCAGAACAGAGAGTTATTAATAAAGGTTTAGTAATCAAGGCAAAATATTTCTTAAGTCTTCATCCTTTGCTGATACAGATATATCAAGTTCAGAAAATGTTTATTAATTGGTATTGAACTCCAGATAATCTCCAAAGATGAGATCCGAAGTTGAAGTCCATGACCAGTCGACTTTGTAAATCCAAGGTTGCATTACCATGTTAATATGGTACATTTTTGCAGATTGATATAAATCTATAATGCACAAATAAATGTATAAAGCCTTTCTCATAAACGCACACACACACACATATATTAGCATGTGGTAGTTAGGCTGTTGCATTTATGATTGCTTGATCATGGGTTTGATTCCCAGACCGGATGGCGCATTGTGTGAGTTCTTGAGCAAAATACTTCATCCCACATTGCTCCAATCCTCTTTTGATCAGCCGGGAATGTTGGCCTGCTTGCCTAGCCAGTAGGGTGATGTCATTCAATGGCTAAAATGATGCAAAATGCATTGTGGCAAGTGATGTGTAACAATATCTGATAGTCTGGTCAGTTACCTGATCACATGATAATGGGTCATCCCATAAATAATGCAGTTTTTTTTATATTTCTTTTGTTTTTCAAAATTAAGATAAACAAAGTTCTTTTTAATCTAAAATATACTCTCCTTCATTTTCTACAATGCCCTTCCATCTATCTGGTAGATTTGCAAGGCTCATCGAAAATTCAATTGTCCAAGATGAAAAATACTCCTCTGGTACTGTTCTGATCTTGTCTACAGAATTCATATTTTTCTCATCCAAATGATTTTGAAGACTGTTGAATAAATGATAATCAGATGGGGCAATGTCTGGCAAATATGGTGGGTGGGGCATTATTTTCCATATAATGTGCAATTAGAGTCAAAAAATTTGTGAGGAACTTATTGACCCAATTTGCTGACTTTTCTGATAGCACACATGTGTCGATGAATAGCTGAATGACCAAATACAAGCTTTTCTGCTAGTTCCTCAACAGGTACAATAGGATTTTGTTCCACCATGGTTTGTAGGATGTCCTTGTTGAGCTCTGCAGATTTTCCAGGACGAGACTTGTCTTCTAGGCTGTAGTTGCTGGCTTGGAATTTCTGGAACCACCATTGAAACTGGCTTACACTTATTGTCCGATCCCCATATACTGCATTAATATTCCTTGCACTTTCCATTGTGTTGTTGCCTTTATTGAACTTAAAGCAAAATATCCTGAATATGCTCTTTTGTCACTTCCATTATAGCTTTGAAAAAGTAACTGTTAAAATCGAACTGCATTCTTCAAAACTTGCGCTAAGAATAAGGACAAGGTAAAATTATTACCTGCTTTTATAGAAAGTTGATGCAGGTAGTTTATCTCATCTCCCTTCGACTTTTAGTTCATATAATGAAACAACCACATTATTCATGGGATGGCCCTATATATATATATATATATATATATATATTATATATATATATATATATATATATATATATATATAAATGTATGTATGTATGTATGCATATGCATGTGTGTGTGCGAATATATACATATATATATATATATATAACAAATTAAATGGGTAGTTTATTAGCAATTTGAACCTAAAGGCAAAATTTATAGAGGTCACAAAAGTGATGAAAGGTACTAACCAGCACAAGCTATTGCTAGAAACAAGAGTTAAAACATCTCAAAGGCCTCAAAGCACTATACTTAATGACTGACAAAGGGAGGTAAGTCACTAGCGTACATAGTTGGAGTGAACGATTTCAGATTTTGATGAATAACATCTTAATCCTCTTCAGTGACTCTTAAATTCCTAGGGTTTAACTCAACTATTCTCTGTCAGTCTTATAAGAAAAACCATTGAAAAACCTGTGCTGATTTTCAAAGCAGTAAACAAATTAAATGGATGGCTTATTAGCAATTTGAACCTAAAGACAAAATTAATAGAGGTCACAAAAGTAATGGAGGGTACTGGGCACTTACCTCCCTCCGTCAGTCATAAAGTTCAGTGCTTTGTAGCTTTTGAGTTGTTTTAACTCTTGTTTCTAGCAATAACTGGTGCTGTCAGTACCCTCCATCGCTTTGAGACCTCTATTATAAATATATATATATGGCAGTAACGTTAGCATGCCGGGTGAACTGCATGACTGTATTACCGTCCAACCCATGCTAGCATGGAAAACGGAAGTTAAACGATGATGATGATGATGATGATGAGACATACATGTGGCGTGCCTGTGTGGTAAAAAGATTGCTTCCCAACCACTAAGCCTTATGAGTGGATTTTGTAGACAGAAATTGAAGGAAGCCCATCATATTTATATATATATATATATATATATATATATATAAACATATGTGTGTGTATGTGTCTTCGTGTCTGTATCCCCCATCACTGCTTGATGACCAGTGTTATTGTGTTTAAATCTTCATCACTTAGCAGCATGGCAATAGAAACTGCTAGAATAAATACTAGGCTTAAGAAACAAGTCCTGGGGTTGATTTGTTTGACTGAAACCCTCCAAGGCAGTACTCCAGCATGGCCACAGTTAAATGACCAAAACAAGTAATAGAATAGAAGAACACCACACCCACACACCCACACACATACACACACATAAATATACAAACCACAAAAAGTCACAAGGTATGAGAAGTGAATATATTTATTTCAGTACTTGTTATCCTTAGGATTACAGCTGTTTCATGGTCTTCAAGGTAATAATAATTTTAGTATATAATGAATTATGTTTACATATGTATACTTATATTCATGTTATGCATTATACAATATAATTATATAATGCAGAGCATGCAAGTTAGTACAGACATGTAAAAATAATTTATTATACACTGAAATTATTATTATATGAAGAAGAATGCAAAACAGCCATAATACTGAAGATGACAAGTGGTTAAATAAATATATTCAATTCCGACATTTTATGGCTTATATACATCTCATGAAATAATTTCATCGATTGGATCTCCTGGATTTTAGCTGCATGGAACTCTGCATTATACACCCTTGTAGTGGCTTACTATGTGGTCTGTTAGCCAAGTCCCCGAGAGGAGCTTTCTGTGATAGCCCCATGATTCTATGAATCCATATATTACACCACAAATTTATGCACACACATATACATGCATACACATGCACATACATACATACGTATGTATGTATGTATGTATGTATGTATGTATGTATGCATGCATGTATGTATGTATGTATATGCATGTGTGTATGTGTACACTGCCTTTCTCAGTCATTAACTTATACTCAACTTAAATACCATTCTATGTCTGGAGGCTGGAGCAAAATATAAATAGATAAATAAGTAGATAAATACATAAAATGAAAGTATAAAAAAATAGAGGGAAGTTGGAATGATAATTGCAGTGACAATGTCTTGAGAAATTATCTTTAATTGACTGCAGTTTTCTTTTATATTTTCCATTTACTGTTGTTCCCTTCTTTACAGAGTTAGTTTTTATGTGTGTTTCATTTGTAGTTTTTGGATAACATGAGTGAGCAGACCTGAAAGTAGTCAGTTGAGTATATACATTTGTTACTAACTGTAGGTACATGACCTCTGGGTAGGTTAGTGAAGTAGATTCTGGTCTACTGTAAATACTGTGACCTGGTCACCAACACAATTCCACTGCATCACATGTAGCACAGTTTTGTGTCTGAGACCAAATTAGAGAAGTGTGATGACATTTATGACATAGTAAGAAATAGATGAAAATTGAATATCTCGGGCTTTTTCTGTATTGTATTTTTTAGTTTTTGTCTGAGTTTGAATGGCTCAAATGACTTTGATAATACATGTCCCTAACTAATAGAATTCTAAAGTCACACATGAATATGCTCACTCACACACACACTCATTTGCATACACAAACACTCACACACACTCATTTGCATACACAAACACACACACACTCATTTGCATACACAAACACTCATTCACACATACACACATACTAAATCTGCAGAGATTGTCAATATGAACCCATCATTAATCTTGATAACATATTTAGTCTATTAGTTTTTCCATCTCTTAATAAGGTCCTTGCCAGCTAAACATCAATCCTTTATGTAGTGCCATGGAGACAATCTCCTTCTCAGAGACCTCTGTAACTCACCTCTCTCCATCCGCCCCTTTATAGCTAAATCTCTCCTCATATGGAGATACATGATCTCTCAGTAGAAGTGAAGCTGATTCACTTAGGAAGATGGTCACTCAGAAGGCACCCATTAGTATACTATAATGGTCCTACCTGGTCACACAGAGGAAATGCAAATGTTGCAAGCCCCAAGAAAGCAACCCATCAAGGAGAGTAAAGACTCTGAATGAAAATTTGTTACTGGGTAAAGGGGACTCTTCAAACGAGTCTTAGATAACCTCTCTAGTACTAATGGTTGAGTAAAATGCAAGCAGGCCATAACGTAAAGTGATAGTGACAGAAAGGCCATCCATCCATAAACAACATGCCAAAAAGATGTAGAATCACAATGAGTTGCAAGATTGCTGTGAAATCCATCCAGGCCATGTCAATATAATTAGAGTTACTTCTGCCATTTACTTGCACTTCCTTTAACTTGTTCACTCTGACATTGAGAGAGTGCTGGGTAGCAGCAGAAATCTCTTGAGGACAAACACACAAAACAATAATTTAGTTTAACCCTTTCGTTACTGTATTTATTTTGAGATGCTCTGTGTTTCTTTCTATTACTTTAAATATAGCAAAGAATTTAGTAAAATAACTTAGTTATCATTCAACTAGTGTCAGGAACATAAATTGTGATGAAAGGTTTGGTGGAAGATTTTAATTAAAAACTTATGAAAACAAGACATTTGTATTACAGAGCCAGAGCTAGTTTCAGCCAGGTTGGTAATAAAAGGGTTAAATCATAAAAAAATTAAATATATTTACGTACTGTGAAAACAGGCGAACCCTAACAGTTCCTGCAGGACCCTCTTATAGAGAAGTGATGAGATGTTCTTATTTCTTCTCATTTATTTTCCAAAGACAGGTCCAGCTCCAAATGTTATAATTCATTTCTAACTATGAGACTTAAACTTATTCTCTTTTTCTAATTTCATATGTAATGTAAACCACTCTTATTTTTTTTTCCTCAGTTATCTGAAGGTGTTTGGCTTTAGGGTACCTGGGCTTACAATAGTATAATTGTGAGTTTGATACTTGGCGCATATTGTGTCCTTGAGCAAGAAACTTTATTTCACATTGTTCCAGTCCACTCAGCTGGCAAAAGTGAGTAGTACCTGTATTTCAAAGGGCCAGCCTTGTCACATTCTGTATCATGCTAAATTGCCCCAAGAACTATGTTATAGGTACATGTGTCTGTGGAGTGCTCATCCACATGCATGTTAATCACACAAGTAGGTTGTTCTGTTGATTGGATTAACTGGAACCCTTGTGGTCATAACTGACAGAGAACCAGTTAACCCAATGATCAATAAGACACTAGAGTTAATTATTATATGGGGCAACAAAAGAGCCTCTATGTGATGGTTGCTTGACCTGCTAGAAATAGCTGCTGTACACAACCTACATCACACACTACTGGCTTAAAAATGTAGTTGCACTTGAGTTAATGTTCTCTTAGGTGTATTATGCCTCAGAGTGGGATGATAATGACTGGAATTACCTTTCAGACCATACATCTGTTGAATCAGGGCAACATCAATGACTGGTATTTCTTTGATAATGTAATAGTTTACCAGTATGACTAGAATGGTACTGGTTTTCATCAACTAAAGTACTAACAGTGTCATGTTGAAAGACTAAATTATTATAGAGAATTACTTATTAAATCTACTTAACAAGAAAATTAGGCTAGATCGGCAGGATTGAGACTAATTCATATTGGAATTTTCTGAAATTTCTGCGTGTTTAATGGAGACTTTCTATGTTGTGTGTAGTCATGGCAGCATGGTTAGGTATTTAACCTTGCAATTATTTGGTTCTAGGTTAGGTTCTAATGCACTGAATCTCGAAGGAAGTGTTTTCTACCTTAGCCTTGGTAAGTTAATGAGAAAACCTTTATATTGTTGCTCAGTCTGCCAGGTATAGCAAGCAAGTCTCCTTCAAATCACATCCTATCAATTTAAAAATAAACCAAAAATACATTGAAAAATATAATCCCTGATGCACGATGCCTTAGAAAAATGACAAAGTTGTCGTGGTTGGAATGCTTTTACTCATAAGTTTGAGAGAGGGGATGTTAAACAACGACTACCCTAACTTTGGCTTGATCCAAACTTTATGAGTGATATAGGGTTGATGGAAACTATGTGAATGCCTGTCAGATTGATAATGTTTGCTTGTGGATGGGAGACTTAATCTTATCTACCTACTCTTCCTTCTATTTTTTCTCTCTCTTTATTTGTTTGGTAGTTTGTATAAGGACTTGTTCATGATTGCAGGTATATAAAGGTGTACTACATACAGAATCACAACTTGAAATGGAAGTGTTAAGGCACTTAACAATATAAAGGTTCCCCTGGTGAAGAGGATTGGCCTGCAAAAATCCTGTGCCAGTGCCACATAGAAAACACTTGTGCTGATACCACGTAACAGCACTTGTGCCAGGGCCACATTATAAGCATGCAGCACATATTCTAAAGTGGTTGGCATCAAGAATGGTATCCTGCTGTAGAAACCAAGACAAATCAGACTGGAACCTGGTGCAACTCTCCAGCTTGCCAGTTCTGGTCAAACCGTCCAACCCATACCAGCATGGAGAATAGACGTTAAAAGATGATAATGGTGATGATGATGATGGTGATGAAGCATTAGTGAATTAGAAATCTATACTAGTAATCCCAACACTGGAAATATAATTATCTCTAATTTACGCAAAACAATTTTGATGATGCCATCAACTTCAGTACTTAACTGATACTTTGTTTTAACAGTCCCCTGAAGATAAGGAAAATTTGACTTTGGTTGCAATTGAAACCCAGAATTTAAAGATCTGGAAGAAACATCATAAAGCATTTTGTCCAATGTTCTAACAATTCTACCAAGACACAACCCTCTACACAAAGATAATAATAATTCCAAATATAGGCACAAGCCCTCAAATTTGGCAGCAGTAGGGTTAGTCAAGGAAAGGATCCCCACCACCTCAGTACTTGACTGATACTTTTTTCTATTGAACCAGATGCATGAAAGATAAAATTCTTCTTCTTTTGAAGATAATAAAGCAAATCACACATGTACATGTGATTTGGGGAAAAAAATCTAATAATTGACTCTGTCACTCTGTCAGTGGGATAAATATTGGTTTCTTGCTTGGCATCGAGGTTCATATAATAGAAGCAATATCGTTCTTTGGTACAGTCTTTAGATATATTAAATCAATTTCCAGTATATTACAGTATTTCAAATCCCTGCAAGATCAATTTAACATTTCATCTTTTGAGTGTTGATAAAATAAAAATAACCCCAGTCAAATGTTGGTATCAATTAAATATTTTTACAAAGAAGCTGAAATGTGAATAGAATTATAACAGGAGATTAACACTAACATCAAAAGAATGAAGTACAAAGTTGGTATTAATGGAATTTGAGCACAGAATGTAAAAGAATATTGCTTTCTACTATAGGCACATGACCTGAAATTTTGGGGGAAGGGGTCTAGTCATTCATTTTGACCTTAGTTCTCAACTGGTACTTACTTTATGGACTACAAAAGAATGAAAGGCAAAGTTGAGTTCAGCAGAATTTGAACTCACAATGTAAACCAGAAGAATTGCCACTAAGCAATTTTATCTGGCATGTTAACAATTCTCCTAGCTTATAGACGAATATTGATTTCACATTTTGGCACAAGGCCAGCAATTTTATCAGCCCTGAAAGGATGAAAGGCTAAGTCAACCTTGGTGGAATTTTAACTCAAAATGGTTCTGCCAGCTCGCCACCATAGCTTATTATCAAAGAATATTATAAATATTCACTTATGGCAAAGTTATCTTTTTTTCCCTCTTAACCTCTTCTGTTATTAATTAGAAATTGAATTACTTCATGCATGTGAATGTTTGTGTGTAAGTGTTTGTATGTGAGTATGTTTCACTACTTATATCTAGATGTATGGATATAAGTGTGTATATCCCTGTACATAAGTGGAAGACAGTAAATGTTATTCTATCTACTGGTATGTAATAACAGTTATCTATTCAATTGGTGTACTTCTCCAGCAATCTTACTCACTTTTGTAAAGGCAGAGGAGAAAATTGTTCAACATCTTACATTTGTTATTTGTTGGCTATCATCAGCTTGTCTGTAATCATATTTGTTTATCAGTAGAGTAGGACATCTTAGATAGGCTGCTTCCTTCTTGGTGAATTAACCAATTAAGATTTTTCTTAGAGCTCAAAGACCAGATTCTGATCTTTAAAACAGGCTGACCTTTATCAGTGTTTAACAGAACAGATGAATTCAACAACAGGTTGTTACTATCACCACCATCATCATCATTAATTTTTTTCCTTCTATCTTAATTGGAATATAAGTGAGGTTGACTGCCAAAGCAAGATACTTAATAACCAAATAACCATACTCACTCATCTCAAGGAAGTAGACGTTCCCTCATTGTGCATTCAAAGACAGTATGGTGTTAGCATTCAGGCACCGACCCATAAAAATGCCATTAAAGTTATTGAGATTGGATGTCTAACTTGAAGCAAAGAGATAATATAATAACTGGAAGTATTCTAATTAAGATTATTCCGTTGTTATAAGTAAAACAGTGTGACTGTAATTATCATCAAATGCATCAAGAGAGTTAAAGTAGGATATCTTCATGTTGGAAATGTTGAAGGGATGAGATGGGTTGAAGGTTACCATTCTTTAAACCAAAAATATTCCCTAAGTCATATGTATCCAGATTTTAGAACAGGTAACCTATATTTGCTGCATGTTGTAAGAGGCAACTAAAAGGCTTGACATCAGGAAGGGTCTCTGGCCACAAAATACTGCTCCAAAAAGAATACTCTGGCATTAATTAGAAGACTAACAAGGGGTTCATAAGACTTTAGATGTTTGCTGCTGCTGTCTTAAATAACTTAGGATTTCAACATTTCGACATCAATAAGAACCAATTTACAAGCATTGGAGTTGATATAATAGACTAGTAGACAGAGATATAGCATGGCCACAGTATATTAACTAGCACCAGTGAAACTTTAGAAGAATAAAATACACACTTGAGTTTACATTTACATACAGTTTTGATTGGCATTTCTGGCCAATCCTTGCTCAGATTTCCCTGTCCCCAAATGCTAATACAAAGTAATTAAAAATAAACATATTAAAACATTAACTGTACTAAACTCACCCAGATATGTTTATATCTTATATAATAGCAGCAACTAAAAGGGCTATAGATATTGCTCCTTCTATAGACGTTGCTCCTTCTATAGATACTAATATAGATTTATAAAACAAATACATAACTGCAAATTTATGAAAACAGTACAGTTACTTGAATCAGCTCCAAAGATTGCACTGATCTTCACCAAACTCTCCAGTAAGCTATCCAAATCTTTTTGTAGCTTATTTGAGCTGTCTATGCCCATGCTTCAATTTGTAACTCAAGAAAAACATGTTTCTGAAGGTAATAAGTCTAGTCAAACATGTGACCTGGGAAAAAAATCCGGTAAATTAGGGGTGGAGATATATATATATATATATATGTATATGTGTGTGTGTGTGTGTATATATATATATATATATATACACTTGGAAACTTCTATATCATAATATTAGTTGCCAGTAGTAACAACCAACTCTTCTTGAAATCATGCCTTAATGTTAATTAAAACACAAACAAAATATAAACGGAAAAAAAAAAGAAAGGATGGATTGGATCATCTATTACATTTCTTGGTTGTTGTGGTTGTTTTAAGGTTTCTGAAACTCTGAAGGCATTCATTAATGAGTTTGGTTTGTGGAGAAAGAATCATGTGTTTGATCCCCACAGTGTCTAGTCTTCAACATTCATAGCACAGCTGTGTTGAAATGATGGAAAACATGTATGATTGCAGAGAGATCACCAATATTTGTTGTTGTAGTGCACCTTGACACTTTCTCTCAGTACATGAGGCTGAGGACATGGCTATCAATGGGATTTGAATCCATAGTTGGAATTTGATCCTAGAATACAAAGAGTTGGAGTAGAAACTACCAGACATTTCCTCTGATGCTCAGACAATTCTGCCAATCCACTACTTCAGACTGCTACTTAATTTATCAATATTGGAAAAGTGAAAGGTAGAGTTTATTTTTACAGGATTTAAACTCAGAGAGCAAAGGTTAGGAACCAAAAATTATCAGGCTTTCTATCCAATGGCTTTCTGTAATTGCTTTGCTAATTTGCCATTTTACTTTATTTACATTGGGCAATATAGTCCAAATTACATTACCGTTGAGAGCAAAAGGTACAAACTGGTCATAGCTGGAATACCTTTGGTCATAAATTTGCTGAACAAAATGGGTCTGGCAGTAAATAACACCAACATATATACAAAAGTAACTTCATTTATTCCATTAATGACCCAGCAGAAATGCATGGATAGTAAAGATTTAATATGTAATTTCTGTAAAAATGAAGTCTTGTGCACAACTAGAAAAAAAAAATCTAACATGTTTTACATACAAAGATGTAATTACTGATTAAGATACAGAAAATTGAAGCTGAACAAATCTTTAATTATTTCAATTATTCTGCCAGCTTGCTGCCTTACTACTACTACAACTACAACTATTACATGTAGTAGTAGTTTCTTTATTGGGATCAAGGGCCACAAAAATATCTAGGGTAACACAAAACAAAGAACAGTGGGGATTTACATACACATGTGTAAACAATAAAACAATAACAATATGCAAAAAATCTTAAATAAAATTTGCGGTAGTGAGGAATTGCCATCCACAGGCAACCAAGGAACTTCACAGATCTTGAGCCATGCTACTCATCATGGGTTGCATGGCAAGTATTCTTCTCTCCTCTATATTCTTCACCCTACAGGCATCAGTTTAACCCTTTAGCGTTCAAATTATTCTGTCAAATGCAATGCTTATTTATTCACCTTGTTTTGAATTAATCATGCATTATCTCATAGCTTTGAGACTTTTATGATATGGTTATTTTTAGAATGACATTGTATGGTAGGTGTGAGAAGCTGGATCTGGCCAACAGGTAGGATATTTTTTTCTGGATATAGCTGGTTTAAATGCTAACGGGTTAAAGTAGGATCAGTCACTCTGGGCATCTTCAACACATTCACTCACCTTTCAGGTAATTTGCTGTGGAGTAGCAGCACATTCTTCTCACCTCTCGCCTTCTTTTTCAAATGGAATTTAAAAATGTCGATGAGGCTTTAGTCAAAGAATAAATTGCCTGTCTTTAGATTTTTCAGTCTCATCCTCTGCATAACCAGACAGGGATGTGGCTGTGTGGTAAGAAAATTGCTTCCCGACCACATGGTTCCCAGTTCAGTCCCACTGGTGGCATTTTGGGCGAGTGTTTTCTACTATCGCCTCAACCTTGTAAGTGGATTTGGTAGATGGAAACTGCAAGAAGCCCATCATATCCATATATGTATATATTTACGTGTGTGTGTGTGTCTTTGTGTCTGTGTTTGTCCCCACCACCATCGCTAGACAACCAATGTTGGCATGTTTCCATCCCCGTAACTTAGCAGTTCGGTTAAAAATTCTGATAGAATAAGTACTAAGCATACAAAGAATAAGTCATGGGGTCGATTAGTTTGACCCAAACCCTTTAAGGTGGTGCTCCAGCTTGGCTGCAGTCAAATGTCTGAGACAAGTAAAAGAATAAAGAGGAAAACTGTCTGCCCTTCCTGACCAAAGGAATGATGATGATGATGATGATGATGATGATGATATCTTTCTTACTAAAGAAAAAATGTGTCAACAAGGTCAGATATGGTGAGTTTGAACAAATATCATTGTCTTTACAGCAAGTGGATATGATTGGGTTCCTGACTCAGTATAGAGAGTGAGAAAGAGAGCAAAGCAAATCGGATGAGTAAGTGAGAGAGAGTGAGAGAGAAAGAAGAGAGAGAGAAAGAGAGAGAGAGAATAACAGATAGAGAAAACAAGACAGAGGTGAAGCCATGAAGAGAGAGATAGAAAGAGAGTGTAAGGTGTAGGAGCATAGAGAAATAGAAAGAAAGAGTGAAGGGGAGGTACGGAGAGTTAGTGACAAAAGAGAGAGGTAGTGCTTATAGAAATGAAGGGAAAAAAGAAAGAGTAAGGCACGGAGAGGATGAAAGAAAAAGAGAGAGATGGTAACAAGCAGAGATATATTGATAGAGAGGTGAGGGTAGAGTGAAAGAGTATCTTAAGGCTCATATTACCATACTGATGACAACTGCTGATCTGATGACTATCTTAAACCAGCTGATTGTCTCTTAAAGATAAAAAATCTCATGTATTACTGCTGTTTGATATTTCTATAAAGCATAGAATTATAAGTGGAGGCTACAATTAAAGCAATCTTCATGCTAAGAAGATCTATTGAGCATATATATATATATATAATAATAATAAAATAATATATAAATATAATAATAATAAAATAATATATAAATATATGCATATATACATACATATATGTACATACCTACATCTATATGTATATATACATGCATATATGGGTACACATACACACACACACACACACACACACACACACACATATATATATATATATATATATATATATGTAGAAACACTGCCAGATCAGACTGGGCCTAAAGCAGCCTTCTGGCTTCACAGACCTCAGTTGAACCGTTCAACCCATGCTAGCATGGAAAGCGGACATTAAATGATGATGATGAAGATGATATATATATCATATGGTGGAGGCACATGGCCTAGTGGTTAGAGTAGCAGACTTGCGGTAGTGGGATTGTGGATTTGAATCTCAGACTGGCCGATGTGTGTGTTTATGAGTGAAACACCTAAGCTGCACGCTGCTCTGGCAGAAGGTAATGGCGAATCTCTGCTGACTCTTTTGGCCCAACTTTCTCTCATTCTTTCCTCCTATATCTAGTAGCTCACCTGCAATGGACCAGCGTCCTGTCCAGGTGGGGAATCTATACGCCAATGAAACCAGGAAACTAGCCCTTATGAGCCAGGTATGGCTCAAGAAGGAACAAACAAAATAATATATATTACATGAATCCAGATCTAGAGAAGTTTTTAATATATTCTTTGAGTACAACAAACCCAAAACATAATCCATTCTCTCTCTCTTTCTCTCTCCCTGTCTGTTTGTCTGTCTGTCTCTGACTGTCTGTCTGTCTCTGTATTTCCTCTTCCTCCCCATCTCCTCCTCCTCCTCTGTGAAAATTGTAGGCAGACGCGAGTATCTTCATATATAGAAGATATTCCAATGTTGAAAGACAGTGACAGACATACTTTGCAGGCATTGAAATAAAAGATGTCTTTCCTGTAAGTCATAATTAATAATATATTGATCTTGTTTTGTTTTGCTATCAGAATAAGATAAAAAGAATATATAGATTTGCTACTTAAGAATGAAGACTTGGTATTGGAAATCATAAAAATATGGCAATCAAAGATAACAATTGCTCTTGTCATTACAGTGATGAATATGAAATGCCAAACAAAATACATGAACACACAGACACACACACAAATACACACACACATACAAAGTTTCTCCTTGTGTGTGTGTGTGTGTCTTCTTGCAATGAGTTGGAGGAAGTCTGGGGAGCTATTACTGCTATTAGCAACAAAGGTGTTCTTCAGTGTGAGGGGCAGATTGTATAACGCTTGCATCAGAACTGCAATGCCGCATGATAGTGAAACATGAGTCTTGGATGCAGAGAACTTGAGAAGACTGGAAAAACAATGCAGTGAGCATATTCTATTGGGTGTGCAATACAAGTGTGTATGGATGTAATCACACATATGTCCTGAGGGAAAAATTGGGGATAAGAAGAATCAGTTGTAATGTGCAAGAAGGAAGACTGCACTGGATACATGATGCATTTGAATGAGAACAGCTGTATGAAGAAGCGATGGTTAATAAAAGTCAATGAAATTTGTAGAAGAAGAAGGCCTAGGAAGATTTGGGATGGAGTGTCAAAGGCTGATCTCACATCCCCGAACCTCATGTGGAAGACGACAAGGTACCTGGATGATTGACAATATTTGGTTTTCAAGAAGACCCTATCAATTCAGTGAAACAAAGCTCTGGAAGTGTTGTGTGTGTGTGTGTGTGTGTGTGTGTGTGTGTGTGTGTGTGTGTGTGTGTGTGTGTGTAAATGCACAACTAGTCTCTTCACTCTATTTCGTCCTTAAGACACCCCCACTGTCCGTCATCTCTAACTGCAGCTTTTCTTTGATACAACTAAATTTTTTCATTGCCTGAAACCATTTTACTTGATATTCATTCTTCATCTTTATTCTGTTCTCTCCACCCTTGTTTTACATTGATCATCTCCACTGAGTCATCAAATTATCTCTCCTTCTCCATTATCATACGTCTCTCACTCTCCCTATACACTACACATGCTCCTCTCCCCAACACACTCTAGCAGCCTACCCAAACACATGTCATCTTTGAAGGAAAAGATTTTTTGCTGCCAGAAACAGAATTATTTCTCTGAACAATTCCAACATGTTCTTACTCTGGCTAGAAAATTAATTGAATAACTACCTCCCCTGCTAAATATCATCTAGGCTGCAGAAAATATTAACTAAATCTAGTGTATTAGCCAGGCATTTAGGAAAGTCTTCTTTTGGTGTGCACTTTGTGCATACTGCTCCAATGTATCTGCCACATACAAAATTTTTTTTGCTAATAGCCTGCTTGTGATTCCACTATACTTGGTGTGTGTCCATAGCTCATATTGAGTGCAGCACATGAAATTCCTATGTATTCCTTTTCTGCATATTGAGCAGGGCCATTTACCTGATGATACTGAGGTCTCATCTTCTTTTCTACTTACTAATGGCTTAGTCTTTGCAAAGTTTACTTAGAAGCTTCTTGATTCTAGGTTTTGCTTCAAAGCCTGAAATTTCAGCTATAGATCAGTTATAAGAACCAGGCCATTAGCATCTACAAGTTTCCACAATCAGCTTGCCTTAAACTCTTCTGTGATGGGGCTATGATGACTAGGAAAGGGCTGAGGATTGAGCCTTGATGTATTCCAACCTTCATACTGAATTCTTCCAATCACCTCCATATGACTCCTACTTGCATGCTAAATTCTTTCATCCACCCATTTTGGGCCTTCTGATGTCATTGTATACTCTACTATTTCTCTCCTCATCACCTGAGAAAATGTACACATTCTAGCTTATTGATTACTCTCTAATTAACAGACATTGCTTCCTACCTTTCAGTCACCCATTTCCAGCTTTTCTGCTGTAATTCTTCTCCTCATTCTACATGTCTTAAATTTCTGAGTACTTTCTACATTTATTCTGTACAAGGTATCCCCCACCTGTGCTGATGCCTACTGCAGTGATTGGTGAGTGATATATCCTCTCAAGTGCTGGTGCCATGAAAAATGCATCCAATACCCACTTAAACAAGTGGTTGGCTAATGAACAGAAAAAGCATAGGACTGTGAGGTATTTTCAGTTCTGTCTTGCTGAAGACTAGTCAACCTCTTTAGTGTTGGTGCTATGAAAAAATGCATCCAATAGACTCTATAAAGTAACTGGTGATAGAAAAGGCATCCAACCATAGAAATCATGCCAAAGAACATGTAGTAGCTACAATCTATGAGAACTGTGATTTCCAATATGAAATAACTCATATAATGATAACTCATCCAAACTATGCTAGTATGGAAAGTGGATGTAAAATGATGATGATGATCCTGATGATGTGTGTTTGTGTTTGTATTTTTGTATTCACACACGTGTTTCTGTGAATGTGTGTCTGTGTATTTGTTCACATTTGTACTTCTCTGAAAATCACTGAGATACAAGCAGTGATATCATCTACCAACAAATCATCTATTCGCTTTGTACCTTCAAAGATGTAGGGGTTAGAGAGAGCAAGGTGTCTGGCTGTAAAGCATTGCCTCAATCCTATATTTGTCTAACCTGTGCTAGCATAGAAAATGGATATAAAAATGAATGAATGAAGTGTAATATTGCCTTTGATGTTTTGGGGTATTACTGCTCAGAAGTAAAATGATTGGGTAATGTTGTTCAGTGCTAGGTCAGCCCAAACCAAACAGATTTAAGATCAAAGGCAGCACAGATGTAATCATTTCATTTCATGCATATCCAGTGCTATGGTGTCCAATGTTCCTTCAGTTCAAGATACAGGATGTAATCAAAGTGAAATTTGACTGCTTTTTTTGGCAGGTTAGGTGCTACCTGCAGTTAATTTGCTTGGAGTCAGGTTTCTCAGCAATGGATTTAGGGTTGGCATGATTGAGCAGCTATCTTTGGAGCATGGTAGAAGTTATATGATGTTTTGTGGAAGTGTAAGCTGATCATATTGGAATAAAATAAAAACTGTGAATGAGAGGACAGATGCTTGTGGGACATGATTTGAAAAATTGTAAATTATAGATGAGTTATTATATAATAGATATTTAACAACACATCTTGGTTGACCTGAAAGACAGTTTACTAGCGAGCATTTGTGTTGCTGATTAAAAAGGTTTTGAGTGTTTTATTTGTGGAGAAAAACAGGTAAGAAGTGGTGACAGGAAAAGCATTTGGCCATAAAAATTCTACCTCAATTACCTACCATCTAAGCCATGGAGGGAAAATAAGTAAAAAACAGATGTTAAACTGTATAAACGAACAAAGGAACATGGGATGGAGTTGAAAGAATTTTGATGTTAATTTGGCTGGTGCGTGATTCTGAAGCTATAACATACCTTATGTATATCGTTTGTGAATGGTGTGCTAGTTGTGGGTTATCATTTAACCATTTAGCATTTAAGCTGACCATATCTGGCCAAAATATGTTCAAACTGGCTAGATTTGGCCTCTCACACTTACCTTATAATATTATTCGAAAAATACAAGACAATCAAGTTACTGA
>NC_042999.1:104134707-104254707 GCF_006345805.1 Octopus sinensis
CACATACATATATGTGCCTGTATACAAATCACTGAATGAACATTTGAATGTTTTAAAATTTTCTCTGCATATGTATGTGTTTATATAAACACTGTGTGTGTATATATATATATATATATGCATGCATGGGTGTTCATACATACATATGTGTGTTTGTATTATCTGCAGTTTCTGAGTGCATGTGTACTGCATGTTTATATGTTTTCTATAGTTTCTTTGTATGTATATAATAAGTACACTTGTTTATGAATCAATGTGTATTTACAGACACAGAGTGCCAAAAGTTTATACAGTTCAGTTTCCGACCATGAGATCCTCGGCTGTGTGGAATGAGTAAAATTACATGGCCAGAAACTGTGTGGAAGCTTGTTGGATACGTAATTATACATGTCTGTGGAATACTCAGCCACATCATGACTACTGACAGATCTGGTCATTCATTTGTATTTATGTGTGTGTTTGTGTGTGTATATACACATATATATATATACATACACGTATATATATGTGTGTGTGTATATACATATATATACATATACACGTATATATATGTGTGTGTGTGTGTGTACATATATATATGCATACACATACATAGACACACATATACACAAATATATTACAAATAGAGAAAAACAAGCAAAACATGTGGTATTACTTTAGAACATATAATTTATAGTTTAAACATAATGCAGAATAGTTATAGTAAATACACACACACACACCACACACACACACACACACACACACACACAAACACAGGCACACATACACACATGATGGTGGAACCTCCTGTCAAAGACGACATATGATTGATCGGTTTTGCTGAATAATCTGCACAGTGATTTGTTTATATTAATGATCAAATGTATGTGTTTGTACATAAGCTCACCCTCTCTATCAAATCGACATTACCTGAACAGGTGCATGGTGTACCACATGTCAGGTGTTGAATTGATCGCAGAGCAATGCGAGATGAAGTGTTTTGCTCAAGAGCACAACATACCACCAGGTCCCAAAATTGAAACCATGATCTCACAATCATGAGTACAACACCTTAACCACAAGGCCATGCATGTGCTGTCACACACACACACACACACACATGCTGTTAGTTAATATGTGAATATGTATGTTTATATTTGTTTTCTATTTTCTGTATGTGTCTGTTGATGTACGATAGTGTTTCCACGTGAATCTGTTATAGATTTGGTATGTTTGTGCATGTGTATGTATAAACATGAGTATGTGGAATGTTTATGTAAGTGAGTATGTGTGTGTGTGTGTGTGCACGAGTTTGTGTGTATTATTTCAGAACTAGATTTGTTAAACATGAAGTTTGTGATACAGTATAACAGTCTTACAATAATAAGAAAAATAACAATAATAAGAAATATTGACATCAACAACTGTAAATAATTACTTTGTTCAACTTGCCCCATTGAAAAAGCCCTTATACACCATACACACACACAGACACATGCAAACATACAGATACATGTACACATGTAAATACATACATGCATATGTTATATATATTTATAGATATAAATACATGCATAAAAACATACATACATTACCTATATATATGTGTATATATATATATATATATATATATATATATATATACATAGAGAGATACCTATATAAATACATATATAAATACATACATACCTACATGTTACATATATATATATATATGTATATAAATTACATACATAAATATATATACATATTTGAACACAGATATATATATATATATATATATATATATATTCATCTATATGTACATATATTCATACATAGACACATACATTCATACATATATATACAAATACAAACATACATATATACATATGCACATGCATAGATACATACATACATATATACACACATATGGATATCCATTCGTACATACATGGATACATACATACACACATACATACCTTTGAGATGGAAAGTAAACTCACAAATTAAAAAAAAAATGACCAGTCCAAGGTATATATATATATATGGTCAATTGCTGGACCAAAAGAAGAATGGCAGAGCAGTCTGTAAAACCTGAGGAAATACCACAACATGAGGATCACACCCACCCACCCATAAACACACACTCACACACACATACACACGCACATGGACATACACCCATGTCTGTCTGCTAAATCAGAAGGCAGCAGGACTAAGCTAACCTCCTCCTCCTCCTTTTCCTCTCATTCCACTCCACCTTCCTTCTGCTTCTGTTCTCTCCCCTTCCAACTCTTCTTCTTCTTCTTCTTCTACTACTCTCTAGCACCATCACCACCATCACCACCACCATTACAACCTACAACAGCAACAACAACAATAACCACCCATCAAATAACTGCTCAGACCCTGACTATGTTCAGAGAGTTTTAATCACAAACACTTTCTCTATACTGCACAAATCATTTCGTAATTTCTCTTTGTAATGTTGTATACACATTAGTCCACATTAGTTGCCCTTGTGATAATAAAAGAAACTGTCTTTCTCCTCCTCCTCCCCAACCCTCATCATTTCATCGTCACTGTCATCATTAGCAACCTCATCAGGTTCCTTTAATTGACTAACTCCTCCTCAAAATTTTCGACCTTGTATTTAAGTTACAAACAATTCTTCTTCTTCTTCTTTCGTTGCTGCTGCTGCTACTGTTGCCACCACCACCACCAGGGTCAATAAAATAAAGTAATAGTCAAGTACTGGAGGTCAATGTAATTGACTAATCCTTGCCCTAAAAGTGCCGGCCTTGTGCCAAAATTTGAAACAATCATTATTATTATTATTATTATTATTATTATTATTATTATTATTATTATTATTATTATTATTATAGCAAGGTTATGAGCTGGCAGAATCCTTAACACACTGGACAAAATGCTTAGCAGTATTTCGCCTGTTGCTCCATTCTGAGTTCAAATTCTGCTGAGGCCATCTTTACCTTTCATCCTTTTGGAGTCAATAAATTAAGTACTAGTGAAACACTGGGGGTCAATATAATTGATTAGTCCCTTCCTCCAAATTTCAGGCCTTGTGCCTTGAGTAGAAAGGATTATTATTATCATTATTATTGTTGTTGTTGTTGTTATTAAGGTGGCAAGCTGGCAGAATGCTGGATGAAATACTTAGTGGTACTTCGCCCATGCTACAATCTGAGTTTAAATTCCGCTGAGGTCAACTTTGCTTTTCATCCTTTTGGGATCAACAAAATAAGTACCAGTTGAACACTGGGGTCGATGTAATCGATTCATCCAAACCTCCCCCAAGCTGCCCTTGTGGCAAAGTTTGAAATAATAATAATAATGATAATAAATGCCCTGACGCAGTACAAGACAGTGGCTTTCATGGCTTCTGATCTTAACTGATTGGAAGTGTTATCATGTACATTGTTTTGTCTTGCTATAAAAGATGGGCTGCAGCAAATATTCTACTCAATACCACAGATTTCCTTGTCAGTTGTTTGACCTTAACCAGCTGAGCATGTCCCTTAGTGGTTTACGATATGTGCATCTCTGATCACAAGTAGAAGTAGTGGGAGGGGGGCATCATAGCCATGTGTTGAGAGGGATTCTTTGGGGTTTGAATAATTCACCTCTGGAAAATGGGTGTTTCATTTAACATCCTTAAACAACCCTTATTCAGGGACCTTTTGAGCAGGTAGAGCTACTTGACCAGAAGAAAATTCTAACTGGGCCCCACCTTCAAGGTCATGCGCTGTTTATCTTGATATGAGATCACCATGTTGCGCACATATGGTTGTGATGCATGTGCCTAGTGTACCCTTATCAGGCGGGTAGTCATGATGGGTATACTGGGCTTTGTATATTTGACCCCAGTGTCACTTTGATGGCATGCGCTGCTCTCTCACTCAATAATAATAACAATAATAATAATAATAACAATTATTATTATTATTATTATTTTATTATTATTATTATTATTATATTATTATTATTATTATAGCAAGGTTATGAGCTGGCAGAATCCTTAACACACTGGACAAAATGCTTAGCAGTATTTCGCCTGTTGCTCCATTCTGAGTTCAAATTCTGCTGAGGCCATCTTTACCTTTCATCCTTTTGGAGTCAATAAATTAAGTACTAGTGAAACACTGGGGGTCAATATAATTGATTAGTCCCTTCCTCCAAATTTCAGGCCTTGTGCCTTGAGTAGAAAGGATTATATTATCATTATTATTGTTGTTGTTGTTATTAAGGTGGCAAGCTGGCAGAATGCTGGATGAAATACTTAGTGGTACTTCGCCCATGCTACGATCTGAGTTTAAATTCCGCTGAGGTCAACTTTGCTTTTCATCCTTTTGGGATCAACAAAATAAGTACCAGTTGAACACTGGGGTCGATGTAATCGATTCATCCAAACCTCCCCCAAGCTGCCCTTGTGGCAAAGTTTGAAATAATAATAATAATAATGATAATAAATGCCCTGACGCAGTACAAGACAGTGGCTTTCATGGCTTCTGATCTTAACTGATTGGAAGTGTTATCATGTACATTGTTTTGTCTTGCTATAAAAGATGGGCTGCAGCAAATATTCTACTCAATACCACAGATTTCCTTGTCAGTTGTTTGACCTTAACCAGCTGAGCATGTCCCTTAGTGGTTTACGATATGTGCATCTCTGATCACAAGTAGAAGTAGTGGGGGGGGGGCATCATAGCCATGTGTTGAGAGGGATTCTTTGGGGTTTGAATAATTCACCTCTGGAAAATGGGTGTTTCATTTAACATCCTTAAACAACCCTTATTCAGGGACCTTTTGAGCAGGTAGGGCTACTTGACCAGAAGAAAATTCTAACTGGGCCCCACCTTCAAGGTCATGCGCTGTTTATCTTGATATGAGATCACCATGTTGCGCACATATGGTTGTGACGCATGTGCCTAGTGTACCCTTATCAGGCGGGTAGTCATGATGGGTATACTGGGCTTTGTATATTTGACCCCAGTGTCACTTTGATGGCATGCGCTGCTCTCTCACTCAATAATAATAACAATAATAATAATAATAACAATTATTATTATTATTATTATTATTATGCACTGGTATGGTCATGTGATGCATATGGACGAGGACAGCTGTGTTAAGAAGTGTTGATCTCTAACTGTAGAGGGAACCTGTGGAAGGGGTAGATCCAGGAAGTCATGGTACAAGGTGGTGAAGCATGATCTTTGAATGTTGGACCTCATGAAGGCAATGATAAATGACCAAGCTCTCTGGTGTTGTGCTGTGCTTGAGAAGACCTATCAAGCCACTTGAAGTCGTAGTCATGGCCAATGCTGGTGTCACCTAACTGCCACTCATTACACCCATTACACTCTCATAGTGGTTGGCATTAGGAAGGGCATCCAGCTGTAGAAACCATACCAAATCAGATTGGAACCTGGTGTAGTCCTACAGCTCACCAGTTTCAGTCATACTAATGCATGCCAGCATGTAAAACAGACACTAAATGATGCTAATGATGATGATGATTATGATTACCAAGAATGGTAGTGGATTAACAAAACCTTTAGAGTAGGAGAAAAAAATGCCTTGTGGTGTTTGCTCTTGCTCTACATTCTGAGTTCAAATTTCACTGAAGCCAACTTTGCCTTTCATCCTTCCAATGTAGTGGTGGTGGGGTGGCAATAAAATAAAGTACTAGTCAAGTATCAGGGACAATGGTATTAACTAACTCCACTTCCCTTGAAATTGCTGGCCTTATGCCTAAATTAGAAACCATTATGGTGATCTGGCAGAATTGTTAGCATGCCAGGCAAAACGCTTTGTGCTATTTCATCTGTCTCACACATCTCACACAGAAGATCTCCATATTCTCTTACTTGCATTATTACTTTTTTTGTTAAAAGTCTTTTAAGATTTGATGGTTGTCTTCAGCTGCTAATAATTTATGACTTCTTAATTATTTTTCTAAGATTTGATGATTGACATATAATTGGAAGGTATCATTTGACCAAATGCATGATGTTATGGTTTTTAGGATTATGGGTTACTACAAATGGACTATTTCTGTTTTTGTCTTCCTTCTCATTGTGAGGACTTCTCTGTAAGTCAGATTAGGATTTCTCTGCTTTGATTATGCTATGATTTATTAAATTTTTCAGGTATATTTGTTTCTGGAGGAATATTTTTAGTTCAACCAGTCATCTTTTACACAAAGTTGAGTCTGTAGCTATTGTACATATTCTTCTTACCATATTTGATGGGATATTTCTTTTAAAATGGGGTGGATGGCAAGATGTGAAATTTAAGTTTTGGTGGGTGTCTGTGTCCTTGTAGTTGAAATTGGTTGCGATAATCTCATTTTCCTCAACTGCGAAAAAGGTTGAAAAAACACGATCTCTTTTATTCATTTCTAATGCAAACTGGATTGATACAAAAGGGCTATTTATAAATTTAAAGAATCTTGCAAGGTCTTCTTTACTTCAGATCCAAAATGTGAAGTATTCATTCAGGAGTATTTTACAGTTGTCTCTTAAGTATGATTGGGAATGTTGATCAAAAGTATTCCTAGATCGGAATAGACTTTTTTCTTCTACAAATCCCATCACTATTGTTGCAAACATGGGTGCTACTTTTGTACCCATGGCCATCATTTTATTTGAAGGTGATATTGGCTATCAAAGAAGTTGTTATTTTCTAGTACCAATCTTTCTGGAGTCTCTTTATTTATCCAGAATTCCTTCTGATTCTTACAAGTTTCTAGACTGGAGGACATTAGATAATTCACACATCCTCAGTGCTGGTCTTTACTATTATATGAAGTATAAGTATATTGAGTTCTAATAACAAATTATTGGTACCACTATGGCTAAGCTGAATCATATATATATATATATAAATATTATATTATGTTATTATTATATATTATGTCATATATATATTATATTAGGTCTTGTCTGCCATCTTATCACCACTATTTTTATTGCTTTTCAGTGTTCCACACGATCAATCTCACCTCCCTTCAAAAATGTGCATAGTCATGTAGCTCTTCTACAGCAGGAACTCTGTTCTGCTCCAGTTCTTTTCTTTCATACCGAGTCCTTTTCTCTCTTTACTGCTCATCTTCTAGCATAAAGTTGCCCCCTCTCCCTGGATTTGTATCCTTGCAAGCTTCATAAGTAACCTCACTAGTGCTGGTGGGAGGGAGAAATCCCCTAGTACATTTTATAAGATGGATGATGTTAGGAAGGCAGTTTGGCCATAGAAACCATGCTGAAGCAAACACTGGAACATAACACAATTCTTGAACCCATTTGATCCTGTGAAACCATTCTAACCAATGCTAGAACAGAACATGGACATTAAATGATGATTATGACGATGATAATAATGATGGTGATGATGATGATGACGACTAGGAGGACGATGATGATATATGTATACATATATAAGACTTCATTTTATATTGTATTTTGTCTTTTGCACTATGATTTACCATTTTATAGTTCTAAAAGCTTTGTGTTTGTTGAACCCTTAAGGCATGGTGGCCAATCATTTGAATCATTAGATTGTTGAAGGTTTTGAATATGCCTCAATGGTCTGAATATGTTGCAAACATATTTGAACTCGTAACAAGTTTATATTTATAAATAAATCACTGCTTAGCCTTTCTAAACTGTATGTTTTTTTTTTTTGAAAGGTTCCCTTCATCTAATACTCCTGCAGCAAAAAGCAAAAATCATCATCACCATCTTCATCATCATCATCATGATCTTTATTGTGCCTTCATAACAAACGATAGATTGTTGGTGTTTGTGTGTTTTGTAAAGCAATATAACAATATACAAAAATATAAAAAAAAGTAAACAGAACAGATGTAAAATATATACAGACTGCAACTAGAAAAAATATTAAAAATAGAACTTTTGTAGGGCTGGGATTGAAATGGGTTAAGGTACACAATAGTTAGGGTAAGGTTAGGGTACTTGTCTGTGTTTACTGTATGGGTATATGTGTATGTATATGTATAAAAAAAATAAAGGAGGAAACAGAGATTTCTTTAGTTAGCTGTAGTAGTAGTAATGGTAGTAGTAGCATCAGCAGCAGTTAGTTGTATTAGTAGTAGTAGTAGTAGTAGTAGTGGTGGAGGTGGTGGTGGCAGTAGCAGTAGTAGTAGTAGTAGTAGTGGTGGAGGTGGTGGTGGTGGTAGTAGTAGTAGTAGTAGTAGTAGTAGTAGTAGTAGTAGTAGTAGTAGTGTTCTGTGTTTGGGTGGTGGCATGGGTGAAGAATATTTGGTATGATTGAAAGTTACTTCCTCTTCCTTGAAATGAAATCGCAGACAATGTCAGTATCCTGTATGTGTGTATGTATGAATGTGTATTTGTGTGTGTGTGTGTGTGTGTGTGCGTGCGTGTGTGTGTGTGTGTGTGTGTGTGTGTGTGATTGCATAAGTGCATGGAGGGATGGAGTTGAGTGTATCACGTGCATGGGGATATGTTTGTGTTTGTAGGTGTGAGTGTGGAAATATTTGTGTGAATGTGAAATTGAGGAAGAAAAAAAAAACAAATTCTCAAGTTAAATTTATAAAACAAATTGTCATAACATAACCCCTTCCCCACTATTATACAAAGTCCCTCTGAAGGGGTTTTGGGGTTGGTGTATAGCAGGAGGAGTGGAAAGAAGAGTGAGAGAGAAGTGAAGGGGGGAAAATAAAAGTGAGAGAGAATAAAGGTGGAGGGAAAGAGGGAGTAAGGGAAATAGAAAAGGGGAAATAAAAGAGAAAGAAAGGGAGACAGTAAAAGAGAATGGAAAGTGAAATAATGAGAAGGGATGGGGATGGAGAAAGGTGGAGAAAAGGAGAAAGAGAAAGGGGAGGAAAGAAGAGGGGAGAAGGAGGAGATGAGAATAGAAGAAGGAAAGGAAGGGAAGCAGAACAATATCGAAAATGGATAGGGAGTTAGGGAGGAAAGTTGAAGAGGGCAAGGGTGATGGAATGTATAAAAGCAGGGTTGCTGGGGGATGGAGAAGTAGAAGGGAATATAGGTAGAAGGGAGGTGAGAAGAAAAAAAGTGAAGGAAAGTGGATGAAAGAAGAAGGAGGGGGCAAAGAAAAGAATGAAAAAGGAAGAGAGAGAGAGAGAGAGGGAGAAAGAGAAAGAGAGAGAGAGAGTGACATTGGTCAAAGATGTAGAGAGAGGAAGAGGAGACGGAAAGAATAAGATGGAAAGTAAGGCTAAGAGTTGTGGAGAGAGAGGAAAAGGGAGAGAGAGAGGCCTGAATGAAAGGGAAGAAAGTAAAGAGAGATGAGCAAAACAAGAGAAGAAAACTGAAGCAGCAAATAATGAGAAGGGAGATGGAGGGGTAGATAGAGACAAAGTGAAATGAAGATTGGAACAGAGAGAGGGATATATATATATATATATATATATATCATCATCATAGATAGATAGAGAGATAGAGAGAGAAAGAGAGAGAAAGAGAGAAGAAAGATTAAGAGAAATGAAGCAAAACATTGGGTATGATTATAATCTGGGGAAATCGTAAGACATGATGATTAAACAGAACCAGCTGTAGCTGAAATAACATGTGAAGGCTACATTTCACACACACACACACACATACACTAACACTAACACTAACACACATGTATAGGTGTAGGCATGGCTGTATGGTAAAACGCTTGCTTCTCAATCACATGGCTTGGAGTTCAGTCCCAACACATGGCACCTTCAGCAAGTATGTGTCTTCTACAATAGGTCTGGGCTGACCGAAGCCACATGAATGGATTCCATAGATGGAAACTGAAAGAAGCCCATATTCATATGTATATATGTACATCTGTGTGTATGACTGTGTTTGTGTTTGCCTCCTCACTCCACTATTTGACAATTGGTGTTGGTTTGTTTATGTCCCTGTAATGTAGCACTTCAGCAAAAGTCATTGATATAACAATCTTTAGATCTGGGAGTCTGTTAGTGCATGTATACATGTGTTTGTATGTGCATGAATGTATGTGTGTGTATCTATCTATCTATCTATCTATCTATCTATCTATCTATCTATCTATCTATCTATCTATCTATCTATCTATCTATCTATCTATCTATCTATCTATCTATCTATCTGTCTGTCTGTCTATCTATATATAGTGAGAATTTACAAAAAAAACAAAAGATGAAGACGGATGTGTAAACAACAAACAGATGTACTAGTTTAACGCTCAGGAAGTGAGAAAGTCTTTTACATTTCGAGCTGGCGCACTTTGACAGAAAGGAACACAGAAATAAACAGGGAGAGTATATATATATATATATATATATATATATTATATATATATATATATATATATATATATATATTAGTTATCGCCATACTAATATGGCATTCTTATAAAAATAAGAAAAAAGCTGTCCGCTTATTAGCTCCATGAGGCCATCGCCTTAACTTAGCTATTTGATACACAAACTGTATCCATATAACCTTCGAACAAGGGAGGTCAGTCGCTCCACACTACTTGACCGGCAGCTACAGACGCGTTTCGGGGTATTGCCCCTTTTCAATGCAGCGTAGCCAGCCAGTAGGTGTCACTTCCGACAATCTCTGTTCGATGGTTTTATTTACCTAGTTAAAGGGGCATACCCCGAAACGCGTCTGTAGCTGCCGGTCAAGTAGTGTGGAGCGACTGACCTCCCTTGTTCGAAGGTTATATGGATACAGTTTGTGTATCAAATAGCTAACTTAAGGCGATGGCCTCATGGAGCTAATAAGTGGACAGCTTTTTTCTTATTTTTATAAGAATGCCATATTAGTATGGCGATAACTATTATTTTCCGGGAACGCTGCCGCTGTTCTCTTTTAGAGAGACTTAGTTATTTTAATATTTCTATTATATATATATATATATATATATATATATATCGCTTTATCGTGTGTCCAATAATTTATTTGGTTTCTTCTTGACCACTTCTTCCCCTCTGTCCGTGTTTATGCCTCTGATGACTAATGAGGCTGATTCTTGCATGGAAGTGTCTGTTGCAAAGTTCACAAGGGATCCGTGGTGAAGGCTTTGGTTGTTGCAGCCTCCATTTTCTTTCTTGTGTGTGTATATATATATATATATATAATATATATATATATATATATATATATATGGGGCTATAAACATCAGTAGCATTGTCCTGTATAGGATGCCACACTTAGTTGGCAAATATATGTTACGGGTCCACCCCACCCCTACTGCTACTGTTTATATCTCATGGTTTATCTTCAGGTGGGCCACACTACTAGAATGATCCAAGGAAATTTTCCATTTGTGTGCCATTCAGAAAGTCCTGCAGGCTGCAGTTTGCCTATAGCTGTTCAATGTGATGGTTCTGCTTGATGGAAATAGCAGCCAAATCCCCTTCAGCTCACACCCTACTGTGTTAAAAGAGGTTGAGTTGAAGATTATTGCCTGGGTTTCTTGCAAGTAAGAAAAAAATAAAAAGACAGGATGGCCATGGTTGGAATACATTTCATCTAAGTTATGTATAATAAATGTTGACTGCAGGCCAGCGATTTTAGGGAGTGGGGTAAGTCGATTACATTGATTCCAGTGTTTAACTGATACTTATTTTTTAAATTCCAAAAGGATGAAAGGCAAAGTCAATCCTGGTGGAATTTGAACTCAGGACAGATGAAACAATGCTAAGCATTTTGCCTGGTGTGCCAATGGCTCTATCAGCTCTCTGCCTTTACTGCAGGATAAATAGCAACAACATCAATTCTCGTGCCGGTGGCACGTAAAAAGCACCATCCGTTCGTGTCCGCTGCCAGCCTCGCCTGGCCCCCATGCCGGTGGCACATAAAAAGCACCATCTGTTCATGGCCGTTTGACAGCTCTGTCTGGCACCTGTGCGGGTGGCACGTAAAAAGCACCCACTACACTCACGGAGTGGTTGGCGTTAGGAAGGGCATCCAGCCGTAGAAACACTGCCAGATCTGACTGGGCCTGATGAAGCCTTCTGGCTTCACAGTCCCCAGTAGAACCGTCCAACCCATGCTAGCATGGAAAACAGACGCTAAACGACGATGATGATGATGATGATCAACTACAACCACAATCAATTTATTGAGTTGAGTTTATGATAGGACCTCTAAATTTGATCTGATATAGAATTAGCAATGAAATCTCTCAAATCTTGCTTGAATCTGTCTTGAATAACAATAAGAGGATACATTAGATAATCTCTAGAATGACAGGTTGGGCATGGTGGGAATACCTTTGATCATAGCTCTATTTTATTAGAGTGCACCTTGGGCTAAATAGCAGCAAACAAAAACGGGCATACAGAAACAGACTGGATAATGAAAAAAAAAGTACAATAAGCCCAGACAACTGTACTGCACCATATACAATTAACCAGTGCATGTCAGAATGTGCAGTACTATTTTTGTTCAGACAGAAGTATGGTATATTCAAAGATTTGGTTCTGTGGATAACATTTTGTTAATTAATTAATGGTAGTCTCTAGAGACCAAGAAAGCTGATTCGTATTTCTTTATTGTCCACAAGGGGCTAAACATAGAGGGAACCAACACGGACAGACAAAGGGATTAAGTCGATCATATAGACCCCAATGCGTAACTGGTACTTGATTTATCGACCCCGAAAGGATGAAAGGCAAAGTCAACCTTGGCGGAATTTGAACTCAGAACGTAACGGCAGACAAAATACCTGTTTCTTTATTACCCACAAGGGGCTAAACATAGAGGGGACCAACAAGGACAGACAAAGGGATTAAGTCGATTATATCGATATCAGTGCGTAACTGGAACTTATTTAATCGACCCCGAAAGGATGAAAGCAAAGTCGACCTCGGTGGAATTTGAACTCAGAACGTAGCGGCAGACGGAATACCACCAAGCATTTCGCCCGGCGTGCTAACGATTCTGCCAGCTCGCCACCTAAGACCAAGAAAGATGATTCTACAATTTTTTGCTGAACACCCTGCTCAAATGATTTGCTTATAGTGATCAAATGTTTGTGTTGCTCATTTGCTCACTCCTTTCATCAAGTCAGTCTTATCTGAACAGCTGCATGGTGTGCTGTATGGCAGATATTGAAGTGATGGAAGAGCAATGAGAGATGAAGTATTTTGCTCAAGAACACAACACATTGCCAAGTCTGGGAAATGAGCCACAATTTCGAGATTGTGAATGCAGCACTCTAACCACTAGGCCACGTGACTTCACATGTAGTTTATTAATAAAGGGATTGATAATCCACATACCACAGGTCACCTGGCCTGAGGCTGCATAATAGCAACAGTAACAACAATGGCAGTAGTAGCAGCAGTAGTAACAACAGCAACAATAACAACAACAGCAACTCTTCATGGACATATCAAGCATAAGACTAATTAAATAAACCATCGCTCACCAAGACAATAGTTTTTAATTATCTGTTGCTCTGTTCCCTTCTCTTTTTTTCCATTGCTATTGAACTATGAAACCCCAGCAAAGATTATTAATTATATATACAATGCAGTCAATATAGTAATTCCATCGACCAAATTCCACTCACAGTGCATTGGTCAACTCAACACCGAGGCTCTGCACTTATCCAAGGTGTCACAGAGGGAGAGTGAATCCAGAATCAGGCAGTTGTGAAGCAAGCTTTTTAACAACACTTATTCTTATATATATTCTGCAATAGACTCTTTTCTTTTGAATCACTGGATATATAGTTACTTCATCTGAACGCACCTAGTTACATCCAATTTTTCTCTTCTTTTCAACATTATCACCCCACATACTTTCTTTGCCTGCTAAAACCTCATTCTAAATGCTTTACCAGTGTCCTTCTTTTTGCAGAATAAAACAAATCCTGATGTAGTCATGTCCTCCATGCTGAACCAAATAGCTTACAATTATTCAATTGTTTCAAAATTCAGCACAAGGTAAGTTATTTTGTGGGAGGATAATAGTTGATTACACCATCCTCAGTACTTGTGTGGTTCATTTTATTTTATCAATCCTGGATGGATGAAGGTAAAATTGGGCCATGGCAGTATTTGAACCTATGATGTAAAGAGTCAGAACTGATGCTGAACATTTTGTCCAGCACAGTAATGATTCTGTTAGCTTTCCACCTTTTATAATTAGCTTCAAATTTTGGCACAAGGTCAGAAATTTTTAATTTGACCTTGTTAGAATTTGCACTGAGAATGTAAAGATAGACAAAATGCTGCTAAGAATTTTGCCTGATGTGCTAATGATTCTGTTAGCTCACTGCCTTATTCATATATCTCATAATAATCCAAAGTAAGCATTTACTAATCTCCCTAACTTTATTCTAGTTGTTTCTGGTCCTCAGTTTAAGGGAACCTGGGAAAAGCAGACAGTAGCATACATAAATACATACATTTCTTCAGAACAAGAAGATACTAATAATTAACCCTTTACAAAACTCAGGTAAGACCCAAAATGGAATATTGCTTTCACATCTGATAACATCTGAAAATTAGTCATCCAATTGACTGGTATGAAGTTAGTTACCAATATATCCCGATTTCTGGCCCATAGGTGTCATGTCTCCTTTCTTTGATTTTTTCCACATCTACCACAGTGGCTTCTGCTCCTTAGTCTGGTTGGTTTCATGTCACCTTAACTCAGGCACTCATGATTCCCACATCGCTCTCCTATTCATCAGCCATATTGTGCCCAACAGCCCATCTGAAGCCTAGCACTAATATTTATGCCCAGGTTTTCCTTCAGAGGGTGTTGGCCCTTTTGAATCTCTTCTCATCAATTTACAACCATTCAAGAGGAACATATTCTATGTTGTTCTCATTGACCCCAGAGGTTTTGTGAAAGCTATGGATATAGCCCCTTTCCCCAGACCAAACCAATATAAAAAGTATGTACATAGTAAACATCAACACACACACACACACACACACACACACACACACACCACACACATGCACACACTATATCTAGATGCAGTAGCCATCTCACAAAAGTCATGTCACTATCTTTATACATTTTCTATTCATGTCGTAATTCAATATCAAATAATGTCAAATAATTGTGAAACTCCACCATCTTTTCAAGCCACACCACTTAACAATGGTGTAATAAATCCTGATTGATTTCAGGTAGTATTTACCAAACTCTCAGCTTAAGGCTTCCTTGCTAAACAGATTAGTGCACCAACCTGTTTCAGTGAGAGAACAATAGAGAATACTGGCTTGAATAAATAAATATATGCAGGTATAGAAACTTTGGATATGTGGGCTAGATATGTATGTGTATATATATGTGTACGTGTGTGTGTGTGTGGTGTGTGTGTGTGAGTGTGCACACGTGCATGTGTGTGTGCATGTGTATGTATGTATGTGCTCCAATATAAGAATGTATTGACACAACCTTCATGTGCTAGTTCTAAAAAAAAGGAACATACACACATATATATTTATATATATAAATACATACATACATTTACATATATATATATATATATATATATACATACATACATACATACATATATATATATATATGTTTATATATATATATATATGTTCATATATATATATATATATGTATACATACATACATACATACATACATACATACATACATACATACATACATACATACATATATATGTTTATATATATAAGGGAAAATTCACCAAAAGAATGATGACTTGATTGTCAGTTTGAAAGCATTTTTATTTATTTATGTTCTTAAATTATTAATCTATGAAAGAAAGTCAGATGCCTTTTGTCCCAAGAGAAATAAGTATTCTTTACTAGATATAAGCACTGTAGTGTATTAGTAATGTATCTATGTTTTTGTGAGTGGTTAGACCTGTATTTGCAGAAGTTGCAGAAGTTAATAACAGGACTGTATCAATAATTGATGAATAAATTTATCAGTTGAAATAGCATAAAGCAAGCAAATTCAGCAATTGTTAATCAGGGGACAAAGATTGTAGATAGTTGTTTAAACCCATATCACCCTTGGTAAGGCAAATCTACGAACCATTTATAACTATCCAATCTTTTCACACAGGGCTTTCCTCACATATTATTCTGTCATTCCCCTTTTGTTTCTTAAAGATGGTAGGGTATGATTTGAGAGGGATTTGGTTACTATTTCTATCTGATGCAATGACCATGTAAAGGTTTTCTTGTTGGCTAATAGCAGTTGTAGAGTAAATTGGAGTTGTGTAGTCAACATCTTTTCCAAGCTAAATGGAATAGTTTGAATATGAATTGAAACTGTTTTCTGACTCTCTTCACCAAGACTGTACTTTTTGTTCTATAGTACTCTTTCAATACTCTTTTCTTTAACATTTAAACCAGCCAATTCAGCCCAAATTATTTTACCTGTTTTATGTTCAAACTAACCAGATCCAACCTCTCATACTTATGCTACAATGTCATTCTAACAATAAATATTCACATAACTGAAATTTTGAAGCTATGAGATAATGCATGATTAATTTCAAAAGACTGTTGACAGAATAGTCTGAATACTAAAGGATTAATCAAACTGGGAGAAAAAAGAAGTCTCTAATTTGAAGATGTATTTTGTACTATTTTGTGTACCAGTGCATCAGACAAAATGCTTAATATCATTTCTTCAAGCTCTTTACATTCTGAGTTCAAATCTCACAAAGGGTAAACTTTGTCTTTCAACCTATCAAAGTTGATAAAATAAAGTACTGATCAAGGACTGGTGTTGATGCAATCAGCTTGTTTCTTTCAGTCAAAATTGCTGGCCTTGTGCGAAAATTAGAAAAACTTGTTTTTTACTGTTTTAGTGCTTTCTCCCAATATTTTCTTTTCATATCACACTGATTAAGAAATGTGTACATTCTTTGATGAATAGGATGATGAAGAACAGTTTGTTGCTCACTTTAGTCAATAACAACAAAGCATTAGAAAAATAGGACAAATAGCAAATGAGCAATATAGAAGTTAGTGTCAACATATTTTATGCTGGTAGAATTAAAAAGGCAACAAATCATAATTATCTGGTATAAAAAAAAGCAAAAAAAAGCAAGAACAAACAAGAGAAAATAACATTAGTCAACAACTAAAGGTATTGTAATTATTTCAGTAGGAGATAATTCTGAACAAATTTCAGTCTTAATCTGACCTTATCAATGAAGCATAAATTTCATATTATTTGATAAAGAAGTGGTGTGAAAATCACTAAATCAATTTAAAAGATATCACACTAGTTGGCATAGGGAACAAATAACTCAGGGCTACCATCTGCATCAAAAACACCAGTTCCCTATATAATTATTCCTAATTTAGTTCTTTTAATGCTCCCTGCATTAAACTTGCTAACATTAATTTAATTATAGCTTTTCATGTAGATAGTTTCTCTCAATTAAATAAAAATTTTACACACAATTTTTTTTAATGACTAAAAATGTCTTAGGTACAGGTATAGCTCTGAGGTTTAGAAGCTCACTCCACAACCATGTGGTTTTGAGTTCAGTCCCACTTTGTGGAACTTTGAGCTAGTGCCGTCTATTATAGTCTTGATTGATCAGTGAGTGGATTTAGTGGATGGAAACTAAATGGAAGCCTGTTGTACATGAATGTATGTATGTATGTCTCTTTTATTTTTTAATTATTATAAATCTTTGAGGAAGGAGCCGGTTTCCAACAAAGATACAAAGCTCCATCATTGGGATGTAGTTAACACTGACAAATTCACATTTGGAACTTAAAAAAGTCTTGCATATTTTTACTCTCCCACTCACAGATTGCGCTTGTAGTGTATGAATTAGCCAGTCAATTTCTCTTCTGAAAATCCCAGTTTATCCAGATGTGTGTGTGTGTGCAGAAAAAGCGCTGTTAGTGTAAGAACATTATTTAAAAAAAAATCATTATGAGGTTGATTTTATTGACTAAACTCTTAGGGCCAGGGTGTCAGAAATGATTGCAGTTCAGTGACTGAAGTTGGTACAAGAGAAAAAGAGCAAGTGATCCTTGAGAGTAACTAACATTCAAATAGACACTCTGAAGTGCTGCATTGCATAAAGACTACAGTAGAACAACAGGCAGACATCATAGAGGCAGCAAGCTAACAACTGAATGGAATTTCCATAACAATTAAAACCCACCAACAACCTAAATAAAACGAGAGTTGAGTTCTATTTGCAGTTATTTTATTTGTATCTGGCGTCATAATTGTTCTTTAATTTTACAGCTTTTTTCCCTTTAATTTCTGGCCTTTATGCTTGCAGAATTCTTTAAATATCACCCCAATCTGTAAGTGCATTGCTAAGTATATGCAGTCACAATTTTTATGCAATTAACAAATGTCAAGTTATCACCATCGTTATCCATAATTTAATGTCTGTTTTCTTTATGCTGACATGGAGATAGATGGTTCGACAGGATCTAAGAAGTTGGCAGACCATGCCAAACACTAATGTGTGATTTGGGGTGATTTCTATTCCTAGATGCCCTTCCTAATTCCAACCACTTTAGGGAGTATACTGGGTCCTTTTTATTGTGGCACCAGCACTAGTGAGGTCACCCATTAACTTGCAAGACTAAAGTAAATTAAATTAAAAACTCTGTATCTTGCTTGTTGGCTTACTTCATGCTCTTGCTTGCTGCTAGGCTAGTAGTCCAGAGATGTCATTGTACATATAGCCAACCAAGTCAATCAGTGTTCCCCATCGTTGGCAGTCCCATGTCTGCCCCTCGGCATTCTCAATCTTATTTTTTTGTTCACAAAATAATTTTGTAAAAAAAAAAAACCCTAACTTTTTTGCAAAAAAAACCTAACCCATATATTGGGGCTGATCTGTGGTTAAACAACAACTACTACTTCTGCGGCTTTACAGAAAAACAAATTTACATAGAACTCTAATATCTGTGAGTGGAATTCTGGCTTAAGTACCCCATATAATCCCTCATAATTTTTATATTTTTTGGAATTTTCAAAAAGATTTTGTGAATTTGTATTCTATACATGAGATCTCATACTTATGAAAAAACAATTTGTAAAAAAAATTTTATAACCCCACCTCCCTCATAAATCCTAAAAGTTCCACTATTATGAAATTTAAAAAAATTAGTGTTTAAAATACAGTTTGAATTTTTTGCTTAAACCACAGCAATGGACCACTTTTTGGGGCATCATCATTCCATTAAATGTGTTCATTGGGAGAAAAATATTGAAAAACATCAATACATGTCAGAGTGACAATGAAATGAAGAAGGTATCAGGTGGTCATGAATGGTGTTAGAAATAACAGCTAAATCGCTCTTAAATCACACACAAAAAATAATCTTTTTTAATATATATAATTGTATGAGTTCCCATGTAGAATACAAATTCGCAATAATTTTCTGAAAATTCCAAAAAATAAAAAAATTATGAGGCATTATATCGGGTGCTTAATCCAGAATTCTGTCTTTCTGTATATTTCATTGTAAGAAAAATTTAGTGGGAGTATAAAAAAACCAAAAAAACATAGCAATAAATAAATAAAAGAAGGAAAGAAAAGAAAAATCCTTCTTATATAAGCAAATAACAAAACGTTGAATGGTAATTACATTAAAGATTTTGTTGGTTTTCTTCTAAGGATTGGAGGGAACAAAAAAATATGCATAAAAATAAAAATAAACTGAAAATAATTCCAAATATTACTTGGTTTTTATTGTAATTATTGTTTTCAAAATACATGTATATACATATATATATATTTACCTTTTTAACAGCTGAGTATTCCTCTTCTAGCTTCCTATAGTCGTTTTTGTAGCTTGAAATTGCTAATTCCTTTGTATTGGCATCGTATTGTAAAGTGTTTATTTTTTTCTGCAACTGCGTATTTTCCTTCATAAATAAACAAATAAGCAAATATAAGCACGGTTTATCAGTTTATGTTTAACCCATTAGCATTTAAACCACCCATATCCAGTACAAATATTCTGCCTGTTTTATATTCAGACCAGCTAGATCTGGCCCCTCACACTTGTTCTACAATGTCATTCTGAAAATAAACTATCTTATCATTGAAATCTTGAAGCTATGAGATAATGCATGATTAGTTAAAAGCGATGTAAACAAATAAGCCTTACATTCAACAGAGTAATCTGAATGCTTACTGGGTTTACTAGAAAAGACAATAAGGTATTGATGAATTGGTAAAGTCTAATAGAGTATCAGGTAAGACTGCCTTGTGGTTTGGTTTTTATTCTGGTTCTCTGAGTTCTGATATGATTTCAAATTCCATTGAGACCAACTTTGCCTTTCCTCATTTCAAAGTTGACAAATTAAGAAAAAAAAAAAAAAATACCAGTCAAATATTGTAGTGGAATTTCCTTCCCCCTCTCTTTATCTCTTTTACTTTCTCACAATTGACTACTTGGCTTTGAAGCAAGAAGTTTGCTTCCCAACCATATGGGTTGGGAAGCAACCCATTGGGTTCAGTCCTGATGCATGGCACCTTGAGTAAGAGCTTTCTAGTATAGTCCCAGCCTATCCAAGGCTTTATGAGTGGTTTTAGTCGTTGGAAATTGAAAGATGCCTGTTGTATATATGTATACATAAATATATATTGATGTCATTACTATATACAGTCATTGAGTCTCATTCATGTACCAAACATAAGTACAAGGTCACAAATCTTGCAGTGAGGGCTTCATTGATTTTATAAGTTTACAAACAGTGACCCTTGGAGTCAGCTTTTGTAAACTTCTAAAAACATCCAATTATTAAAGTGAAAATATTATCAGAAAAGCCATTTCTATTCATTTTTTCAAATATATAATACTGTACCAAGGATTTTCTGTTTCTTATTCTGCTATATATATATTTTTTGTAGTTTCAGCTCACACTGTGGCACCGCCGTTTTGCTACACTGTTATTACTGAGAGCCTTCTCTATGTGGCACTTGGTGAAGAATGGAGCTTGATGTCACTACCCTCATTTGCACCTCTTGCCGTGAGGTAGGTTCATCTGGGACTTTCGACAGGAAGAGGTCCAGTTATGATTTGAAAACACCTACACACACTTTGTGTAGGTTCCTCAGGTGCTTTGGGAGAATATTAAATAGCTGTGGGGCCCTGAAACCCAGGCTGTTGCAGTAACTGGTCCTGAAGTGTGATGGCATTGCTGGGATCTTTGACACTGTGCAGCATTGACCTGTTCTGGCATTGGTGTAGCTTTGAAAGCCAAAATTTGGCACAATTCCTTCCAGGATCTTCCAGATGTATATTACTGCATACCTCTCCTGCCTTCGCTCCAGGGAGTAGAGTCTTAGCTGTTTTAGCCTTTCCCAGAAGCTGAAATGTTGCAATGAGATGATCTTCTTTGTGAAGCTTCGCTGGATTGCTTCAAGGTCCGCTGTTAATTTTACACTATTGGGTGACCAAAGCTGGGAGCAGTAATCCAGGTGGCTGAGGACAAATGTCCTCCATAGGACCATCATGGTTTCCTTATCTCTGGTTCTGAATGTTTTCAGGATCCATCCAGCCAGTCATCTGCAATTTGTCACCATCCTGGTAATGTGCACTTGGAAAGAAGTATCATCACTCATGTCGATACCCAGCTCCCTGTGGCATGTAAAAAGCACTATCCAAATGTGATTGATGCCAGGGCTGCCTGACTGGCTTCTGTGCTGGTGGCATATAAATAGCACCCACTACACTCTTGGAGTGGTTGGTGTTAGGAAGGGCTTCCAGCTGTAGAAACATTGGAGTCTGGTGCAGCTGTTGGCTTTCCAGACATCAGTCAAACCGTCCAACCTATGCCAGTATTGAAAACAGACGTTAAACAATGATGATGGTGATAATGATGATGATACACACACACACACACATATAGATCTACTTCCCTGTAACTTTGCAGTTTTCCCACATCACTGCTTGACAACCAGTGTTGGTTTGTTTATGTCACCATAACTTAGCAGTTTGGCATAAGTGATTGCTAGAATAAGTACCAGATTTAAAAACATAAAAACTGGGGTTGATTCATTTGACTGAAACCTTTCGAAAACCAGCATGGCCACAGTCCAATGACAGAAACAAGTAAAAAGATAATTAAAGATAAAATACCCTGCAAAATGATGCCTTGCAAAAACCAAAAAAAAAAAAAAAAAAAAAAAAAAAAAAAACGGATAACGACACACAATCATTGTGCTGAGCTAGGAAATTTCCATGACATGTACTAAGTATTTGTCAAAGAACTGACCAGGGATCATCAATTAGAAGACACTATGGACAATAAATACAAGCATGGAATTATGGTTCATTTACTTTGTTGTTGTTACAAATGTACCGTTTTTTAAAAATCATAATTTTGAATAGATTTTAGCATCAGTTCATTTTGATTTCTTTCCTAGTAGAAAGATTCAAGTACAGTTACTTGCTCATGTGCCAAACATAAGTACAAGGCCACAAGTCTTGTAGTGAAGGCTTCATTGATTGAATCAAATTTAGTAATTGACTTATAGATATTTCATTTATCCAAGAAGGACGAAAACCAAAGCCAGTCCCAGTGTGACTTAATTCTTTTGATATCAACCTACTTGAGACTGCCCTTGGTTCTATGATACCAACACTCTGTTTTGAAATGATCAGAAATTAAAATCTTCCATCAAAATTTCATGTTAATTTATGTTCTGAACACTAACTTAATAAATATCAAAGGTATTTTTTGCTAAATTCTTGTTATTTTCAAAAGTAACTGAAACAAAGGCAAGGTATTTCAGAAATATGGTAAGAAAAGAGTTAAACTCATAATATAAAGGGATGTAACTCAATTCTTTTAATATGTTCTAACTGCTGCTCTAATAGCTTAGCTGCTCATTATTCTAAACATAACAGTTTCTGATTTTGATACTAGGCCAGTAATTTTAGAAGGAAGGGACAAATCTATTACATTGACCTCAGTGTTTGACAGGTGGTTTATTTTATTGCCTTGAAAGCTTGAAAGAATAAAAAGTAAAGTCAACTGCAGTGGAATTTGAACTTAGATTGTAAAGAACCTGAAGAAATGCTGCTAAGCACTTTTTGTGACGTGCTAAGATTCTGCCAGCTCATCACCTGCCATTAGTCTAAACAAAGCCTGAAATTTTAGGAGAGGGGCAAAAATGCATTTGCACCAAAAGCCAATATGAGAGTTTCTCTCATGGTATCTGCTACAGTATAGCTTGTTCTAATAGAACATCCACATTTAAGCGGGTATAGATATTTTCTCTCAGCATTTATTAGCGACTTTCTCTGTCGCTAATATATTTTTTGATGTCATTAATGTTTCTCTCAACTCTTTGTAAGTCAATAACTATAGGAAAGATATGAGCAAAGAGGAAATTCAGAGGAATGATGTTTGGGGAAGGAAGGACTGAGCATAGTGATTAGTATGGAGCTCATGGGGTTGGACACAAGAAGGCAGTGAAAGGAAGAGAGACAAGTAAGACAGGAAGGCCTGAGTAAAGGTATGAAACCAGTTAGCTCCAAAGGGCAGAGGCAGTTATAGTAGCAGTAGAAAAGGCAGAGAAAGGAAACAGCATGTTAGTAGGGAAAGGCCTGAAGTATGCTTGTGAGTGACTTTATGCCAATCAATTGTAAGTCTCTTTTCTGGATGTAGTTTAGGATGTCTATGTGAGTTGTTGTCATCATTATTATCAGTCATTGATGTCATAGTTATCGTCATCATTGTTGTCGTTGTTGTCAGCAGCAGCATCTTAGCTGTTAGAGCAATACTCTGTTTCCACTGAGTGTTTCACCTAAGATGTGTACAGTATCAATAATTGTAAAATATCAATTGTAAACTCTGAAAAGGTAAAAACCAAAAAGAGTTTGCCATGGTTTCTATTTTAGGTAGAAGACCAGCAGTTTTTGAGGGAAAGGAGTTAGCTTGATACCATTAATTCTACTACTTGACTGGTACTTTATTTTATTGACCCTAGACAGATGAAAGGAGGGTCAACCATAGCAGGATTTGAACTTAAAGCATAAAGACTCAGAAGAAATATCACACAGTATTTTTTCAAATGCTCAGACAAATCTACAGAGTCACTGTCTTAATCGAACAAGATAATAATGGTTTCAAATTTTGGCATAGGGTCAGCAGTTTATGAGGAGAGGGGGAAATCAATTACATTGACCCCAGTTCTTGACTGGTACTTACTTTGTTAATCTTGAAAGGATGAAAGGTAGAGTTGAGCTCAATGGCATTTGAATTCAGAATGTAAAACCAAAAGAAATGCCATTAAGCATTTTGTCTGGTGCAGTAATGATTCTGCCAGCTCACTGCCTTAAACAAGATAATTATTATTATTATTATTATTATTATTATGATGATGATGATGATGATGATGATGATGATAACAACGGCGACAACGATGATGCAGTACCAGGCAGTGGCTCTCATGGCTTCTAATCTTAACTGACTGGAAGTGTTATCATGTACTTTGGAGCTTGAATGATTCACCTCTGGAAACATGGGTGTTTCATTCAACATCCTTAAATATCTCTTATTCAGAGACATTTTGAGTGGGATGGGCTACTCAACCTGAAGAAAATTCTAACTGGGCACCACCTACAAGGTCATATGCTGTTTATCTTGATATGAAATCACCATGTCGCACACATATGGTTGTGATGCATGTGCCTTGTGTTCCCTTTACCAGACAGGTAGACATTATGGACATATAGGGCTTTGTATATTTGTACCCCAGTGTCACTTTGATGGCATTCACTGCTCTCTTGCACAATAATAATAACAACAACAACAACAATAATTCAGACAAAGATCATGTCTCCTCATTGATATGGCTGTCCCATTCAATATAAATGTATCTGTCAAGACCTACCAAAAACTGAGCCAGTATAAAGATCTTGAAATAGAAATTAACAAAATGTGGAACCTGAAGACTAAAACAATATCTGTTGTCATAGGTGCCCTAGGAATGATAGCAAAGGGGCTGATTGCTACCTTGCTCAGATACCAGGAAACCCCAAAATGGCAGAAATTCAAAAAATAGTGCTCATGGGAACTGCTCATATCCTATGCAAAATACTTTCTATGTAATCTCAAGTTTTAAAACAAACACATCATTTTCTTATGGTTTCTTAAACATTCACTAGTACAACACTTTGTACAAAACCAAATATATGGCACCCTAGGCATAACACCAACATTAACTTCCAACTTGTTGTCTCTTGAGGTCTCCGGGTGAGACTTGGCGCCAACTTGTACAAATGTAAAGTAAAAGTCAAACATAAAATAACAATAATAATAATAACAACCATAGCAATAAACAAACCTTAAGCAATTCTTCTTTACTGGTATTTATATCTTGAAGCTTTAGCTTCTCTCCATTTAACTCTTCCTGAAACAAATCTTTTTCTGTACGTATGACTGCTAATTGTGATTGTAAGTCTGACAGAGAATTCTCACAGTGTTTCAACTGTTTTGAAATGAGTTCTTTATCCTAAATAGAGGGAATAACGGAAAATTGAGAGAAAGAACACATATGTTCTAATGTTTAGATGTATCTTCCTTACATAAGGAGGACAGATTATACAATAAACAATGCTATTCTTTACTACAGAGTAAAACCATCATAATTTCATGAAGTTTGGAAAATTGCATGCTTTTTTTTTCACTCTTTATACCCACACTCATTGGAAACACTGTTCTAGGCCATGTTGAAGAGAAAATGATTGTCAAAGACTGGCACTCTGTTGGTTATGATGACTAGAGTTCCAGTTGATATGATCAACAGAACAGCCTGCTCATGAAATTAAGATGCAAGTGGCTGAGTACTCTACAGACGCATGTACTCTTGATGTAGTTCTCAGAGAGAATCAGGGTGACACAGAATGTGACAAAGGTGGCAAGCTGGCAGAACGTTAGCATGCCGGGCAAAATGCTTAGCAGTATTTTGTTTGCCGCTACATTCTGAGTTCAAATTTCGCCGAGGTTGACTTTGCCTTTCATCCTTTTGGGGTCGATAAATTAAGTACCAGTTATGCACTGGGGTCGATGTAATCATCTTAATCCCTTTGTCATCCTTGTCTGTCCCCTCTATGTTTAGCCCCTTGTGGGTAACAAAGAAATAAGAATGTGACAAGGCTGGCCTTTTGAATTACGGATACTCCTCATTTTTGTCAGCTGAGTGGACTGGAACAACATAAAATAGAGTGTCTTGCTTGACGACACAACATATTGCCAGAAATTGAACTCACAACCTATGATTATAAGCCAAATACTCTTACCACTAAGCCATGTGCCTTCCCTGATTGTCAAAGACTCACTTAGCAACATGTTATTCAACTTCTGTCTACAGATTCACTGCTTTTTTGCCCCTCTATATCTAGTGAAGGCACATAACTCAGTGGTTAGAGCATTGGGCTCACAATCATGAAGTAGTAGGTTTGATTCCCAGGTCAGGTTGTGTGTTGTGTCCTTGAGCAAGACACTTTATTTCACATTGCTCCATTTCGCTCATCTGTAGAAATGAGTTGCGATGTTACTGGTACCTTTCTCTTGGATAACATCAGTGGCATGGAAAGAGGAGGCTGGTAAGACTTGTGCCTTAGAGGGAACTTTCATACATAACTGAAGGGGATCTTTACCATTAACCCCATATCTATTATATTGCTAAAACCTACCAGCATCGCCTTACCGGCACTTGTGCCGGTGTGTAGGTGACATGTAAAAAAAACCAAGATTTTTTCGAGGCCATTGCCAGTACCACCTGACTGGCCCTTGTGCCGGTGGCACATGAAAGCACCCACTATAATCTTGGAGTGGTTGGCGTTAGGAAGGGCATCTAGCTGTAGAAACTCTGCCAGATCAAGACTGGAGCCTGGTGCAGCCATCTGGTGTGCCAGTCCTCGGCCAAATCGTCCAACCCATGCTAGCATGGAAAGTGGACATTAAACGATGATGATGATGATGGTTCACATCTGATCCCCTGAAAAAGGAAATTCTCTACTTCCTTTACCCCAGCCCAACAAACACATCTGTCTCACTTTCTCTTGCTCACCTATTATTTATCTACCCACTATTTCTAATCATTTCTCCCTTGAGCAATCAACAATGGAATTCTCTCTTTGCTCTTATCTTTACCTGTAGGCAGTGACTTACACATGTTCAAGCTGAGCATAAACCACAATCATCTAACTTGTTTTAGACAGTCTGTGAAGCTATAAAAAATTTAACCAGTTATATGTATTCAAAAAAACAAAAACAAAAAAAAAATATAAGAATGCAGACAGTAGAAAAGATGAATTAGATTTACAGACCTCTTCTAAAGATTTATATCCATCAGCCAAATATTTGTTCTCATCATAATAAAGACGTGCTTGCTCTGTTTCTTTAATCAGCTTCTCTTCTATTTTCTCCGTGTAACTTTTATAAATGAAATACTCCTGTGTTTTGGAAGACAAAAATAATATATATAAATTAAATATCATATATAAATGTATGTGTTTATAGGTGTGTGTGCGTGCATGCATAGATATATGTGTGTGTGTGTATGTGTGTGTATTTATATATATATATATATATATATATATAAATATCTATATATGTATATCTATTTATATGTGTGTGTGTATATATATATGGAGAGAGAGAGAAAGAGAGAGGGAGAGAGGATGAGCAAAAGATACATATAGCTGGAAGAACAATCATATAAACAATAAGGTGATTGGATTATATATAATGATGAACTGGTAGACTGAATGAAACATTCCAAAGATAGTATCATCTATTGAATGAAATTGTAATCAATGAAAATAATAACGAAACAAACTATCTTTCACCCTCCTCCCCCTCCTTCTCCTCACCCCTCCCACCACCATTATCGTCATCTTCATCATCATTTGATTGGCAGAATTATTAGAATATTGGCCTAAATACCTTACTGTATTTAGTTATGGGTTTTTACATTCTGAGTTCAACTACTTGCTGTGTCTTTCTTCCTTTTAGATTTGATAAACTAAAGTACCAGTCAAATCCTGCTATCAATGATATTGACTTAACCTTCCTTTCAAAACTATTGACCTTCTGCTTAAATTAGAAGCAATTATTATTGTTAAATCTCTGAGTGAAAGCTGTGAGTTTTCAGAATTGTTAGCACACTGGAGGAAAAGCTTAGCAGCATTTCTTCTGGCTCTACATTCCGAATTCAAATTTCTCTGAGGTTGACCTTGCCTTTCATCCTTTTGGGACTGATAAAATAAATATCATTGAGCCCTGTGGTCGATATAATCAACTAGTGCCAGCCCCACAAAATTTCAGGTTCTGAGCCTATGGTAGAAAGGATTATTATTATTATTATTATTATTATTATGTTAAAGACAGTGAGCTGGCAGAATCGTTACGCCAGGCAAAATGCTTAGCGGTATTTCATCCGTCTTCACATTCTGAGTTCAAATTCTGTTGAGGTCGATTTTGCCTTTTATCCTTTTGGAGTTGATAAATTAAGTACCAGTGAAACACTGGGGTCGATGTAACAGACTCATCTCCTCCCCCAAAACGGCTGCCTTTTTAGCAAAATTTGAAACCATTTTTTATTATTATGTTAAGGTGGCCAGCTGGTGGAATCATTAACATGCTGGGAAAAGTGCTTAGCAGCATTTCGACCGTCTTTACATCCTGAGTTCAAATTCTGCTGAGGACAACTTTGCCTTTCATCCTTTTCGGATTGATAAATTAAATACTAGTGGAACACTGGGGTCAATGTAATTGACTATTCCCCTCCCCACAAATTTCAGGCTTGTGTCTATAGTAGGAAGGATTATTATTATTATGAAGGTGGATAGCTGGTGAAATTGTTAGCATGCTAGGCAAAATGCTTATTGGCATTTCATCTATCTTTATGATCTGTGTTCAAATATTGTTAAGATCAATTTTGCCTTTCAAACTTTTGGGGTCAATAAAATAAGTACCAGTTGAGTACTGGAGCCGATGCAATCAGCTTACCCCTTCCATACAAAATTTCAGGCCTCGTGCCAATAATAGAAAGGTTCTTCATCATCATCATCATCATTATTATTATTATTATCATCATCATTATTATCATCATTATTATCATTATTATTATCATTATTATTATGAGTTTTTCTTCATTCAATTTTGTTTCCATTCTTTGCTGAGTGTCTTCCCAACATCTAGGGCAAAGAAACTTACTGTATACATTGATAGGCCATTAAAATAAATACTCCAAATTGTTCATTTACAAAATAAAATTTAAAAAAAAATTACACGGGTGGTAATTATTCTCACTGCGACAATGCTCTACCCAATATGTGTGATGTACCAGTTAAAACAATTGTTTGTACTTCTTGCAAGGATGATAAGCCTGGAATTTTCAATTCCATTTTTGATCATTTCAAGTGCTTCTACACTCACTAGTGCTGTAACTGTTGTAAGACACCACACTTTTTTGATTTCAATCTAAGTGGCAGAATTGTTAGCATGCCAGACAAAATGCTTGGTGGCTGTTTGTCCATTCTTAAATTCTGAGTTCAAATTCTGCCAAGAAAGACTTTGTCTTTCATCCTTTCAGGATTGATAAAATAAATAACAGCTGAGCACTAGTGTTGATGTAATCGTTTAAACTCCCCACAAAATTTCAGACCTTGTGTCAATAGTAGAAAGGATTATTATTATTATTATTATTATTATTGTTATTATTATAAATTATTAGGAAGTTGGACAAAATGCTTAGTGGCATTACTTTTGGGTTTTTAATTTCTGTATTCAAATACTGCTGAGATCAACTTAGCTTTCATTCTTCTAGGGTCAATTAATGCATTCAGAACAAGCCAAAATGCTTGTGCAAGGATTCTCAGCTTCTGAAGTTGGTGTAAGCAACTATAATTATACTTTTCTCCTCAAATTTGTGGCCATTTGTCTAAGAAATTTGGTCATATTCAACAATCTCTCACAGACATTCAAATAATACAAGTGAAATGTGTTGCTTTTGATGAAAAATTGAAACTGGCTCATAGTCACAGCCTCTTTTTACAGCTTATTCAGAAGAAGAAGGGCAACATCCATGCCTTTTGAAGGGTTTCTGAAACTGGTAGGAGGAAACAGTGAAAGAAACCATGATATAATGGTTATTGCAGTAGGAAGCATCATAGCAAGACATGGTGGCAGTAAATAGGGCAATAGGTTAGATCTCCCATATAATGAGCTTCTACACAATTTCAGTCTACCAAACTTCATCTAAAAGCTGCAGTTGAAAACTCTTGCCCAAAGTACAGCTGTAAAATGGGATCAAACTTGGAACCATGTAATTGTGAGGTAAACTTCTTAACCATGTAGATGGGTTAAGCTTGCCCTGTGTGTGGTAGATTTAACACCACTACTGGTCCTTGGGTGTTTTAATGGAGAACACTCAATTACAAGCATTTAAGTTAGGTTTCAGGTTTGAGGGTATTTCTTCCTTTCTTTCCTTCCATCAGTTAGGAGGCTCTGTAAAGAGTCATGAACACTATTCTTTCTTTTGGTCAAAAAAAAAAAGCCATACCCACTTGCTCACAACTTATCTATATTCTCATGCAGTATATTTTATACCATAAAATAAAATGATAAAATAAATTATGCTATGTTTTTCTTGTATTTTTAATTCCATTAAATTCAACATCCTGCTAAAAACTATAAATAGCTAATTAACTTAAACAGACTGTTTGTTGTGAAACTTAACATCTGTCTTTCAGATAAGTGATTGACAAAGATGCTATTAGATATTCAGTGTTTAAATGCATTTAGGGGTGGAAAATTGAATATCATTATTATTATTATTATCTGTGGTGAAAGATATTGTCTGGTGGGCATGCTTGGAAAGGCTGAGATATAATATCACGTTTCTAACCAAGTTCTAGTCAATTTATTCAACATAAAAAAATCAAACAATGGATAAGAGAGAGAGAGAGAGAGAGAGAGAGAGAGAGAGAGAGAGAGAGAGAGAGAGAGAGAGAGAGAGAGAGAGAGAGAGAGAGAGAGAGAGAGAGAGAGAGAGAGAGGTTCTCTCTACAAGGAAATTTGATGAACAGTGGATGAAAGTCACAAAGCTGGTACATATGCCTGGTCCCTAATTAAATTATGTAGTCAGATGAGAGCAAGCACCAGAGGTACTAGGTGGTTGGAGTTTTGGGGTACTAAACTTCATGAGGTTACTCCTGGCACCTGCCCTCACTATATATGCTGTCAGTTTTGGTTTCATTTACAAAGGCTGGATGACTTCAATATATGATGGTATCTGCTCAGTGGCCAAGCTAAATGGTCTCCTATCTGGACTATTCTGAATCTTATGCTTTGTCAGCAAACAATATTCTCCCTCATTTCTCCTGTACATTTTGGTTCTTAAGCCACTGCAGCAGAAATTGGAGGTGTTAAGGGGCACCCTGTTTGAATAGGATATGTACAAAACCTCAATTTCATGGTGTTGAACACCATAGAAGTTGAGGCAGCTGGTATTGTATTGAAGGAATACAAAATGGTAACAGAAGCTTCTATTAATCAGGATAAATTGCTCCAGTTTTCATCTGACTAGACTGGAACTTCTCTTTAGTTTCTTGTAGAAAGAATGTGTTTTGCAAGATATTCAGTCTCAAAAATTACGCCTGAAATGTTCTCAGGCAGTCACAGTTCTCTACAAGTGGTCAATAGTATTGATAGTACATCAGCTCTTGCCTTCAATGATGAGTTAGAACTAAGGAAGAGGGACATGTTTTCAGACATTCTGGGCACTGATAAAAATCATTTGAACAGCCTTTTCCAGAAGACTTTTAGCTTGGTCATTATGGACAACTTCCAGAAGTCCTAGGCATTGCAGTGCTACCAGAGGTTGTAGCTGGTTTAAGATAAATGTTACAGGCCTGGCAGTGCTATCTGCCTGGCTTCATTGAGATGCATGCAGGACAATGAAACCATTCTGTATTCATTACTCAGTGTTTGAGCATTGCTGAAATGTAATTACATTGAACAGCTGTATTTGCAACTTCCAGCTGAGTCCATTGTGAGAATTATCCTACCAATTTCCTTTGGTTGGGAACAAGCAGTTTTTCCTTGTGTGGTGGGTAAGATTGAAAGGACTGAAGACAGATAATTTTGTTTTCTTCAACTTTTTTAAGTTCCATTTGGAAAGGAAGTTAGGGTGGAGATGGAGACAGTGTTCTCCTGTAAATTTACTGAAAGGTGGGTGAGAACAGCTAGAATTGTTTATGTGAATGAGAAAAAAGCCTGTCAAGGTTAACCTTTGCCCTTTCATCTCTCCAGGTCTCAATAAAATAAGGTTCCCATCAAGTACTGGGTTGATCTGAAATTCCCATAAAGCATCCCGAACTTGAATGGAATTATAATAGAAAAATAAAGCTCTTTGAGCAGACATGATCAAAATTATTCCAACTATGGCCTTCCTGTTTGTTTGAGGAATATTTATGACTACACTATCTAATGTCTACTCCTTCAATTTTAAGATGGAAATATTTGATTTTGAGGAAATTTGGTTGCTATTTTTAGCAGGTTACACAGTCACATAAAAGGTCCCTTATGGCTACCTTTGATTTTGTTGTTGCTGTTATTGATGTCCTTGCTGCTGCTGCTGTTGTTGTTGTTGCTGTTATTACCATTCATGTTGTTCTGTTCACTAAATACACACACATGCACGCACACACACACACATACATATATATATATATATATATATATATATATATATATATATATACATGCACATAAATATACACACATGCACACATGCATGCATACATATACATACATGCACATGTACACATACATACATGTACACTTGCATGTGTACATGCATACATACATATATATATATATGGACACACATGCACACATACACATTCATGCATGCATACATGCATACATAGTCATACACACTCACACATGCGCACACACACACATGCGCGCACACACACACACACATTCCAGCATAATAAACATCAATAGCTCAGTAGTGCTGGATCAATAATGCATGGTTTCCTCTGACAGCATCCTAAATCTTTCATGCAGAGATAGCTTCACCTGCTGTTCCACATGATGGCACACCTCATCAATACAACACAACATATATCTTACCACAGCCTTATATAACATAACAACATCAAAGAAGCCACTATATGGTCACTAGATCTGTTAAAAATAGCAGCTAAATCTCCTTAAGAATCAGACATTATTATCTTCAAAAATATGTAACAGAGGCAATACAGTTCTATATATAAGAGATTAGGGATTATGTACATTATTTACATTTGACAGATATTTGTCCTCATCTTGCTTGTTGTTAACACAACATTTTGGCTGATATACCCTCCAGCCATCATCATGTGTTTTGGGAAAATTTCGAATCTGGGTTCTCATTCCTAAGGTATTTTTCAATGTTATTATTATTATGTGAGAAAGCAGTACATGCCATCAAAGTGACACTGGGGTAAAATATATGAAGCCCAGTATACCCATCATGACTACCCGTCTGATAAGGGTATACTAGGCACATGCATCACAACCATATGTGCGCGACATGGTGATCTCATATCAAGATAAACAGCACATGACCTTGCAAGTGGGGCCCAGTTAGAATTTTCTTCTGGTTGAGTAACCTATCCTGCTCAATTATTATTATTATTATTATTGTTATTATTATTATTCAGGTCACTGCCTGGAATTGACCTTGGAATCTTGGGGTTAGTAGCCTGCACTCTTAACCACTATGCCCACAGGCATATGGCGTAGTGGTTAAGAGCGTGGGCTACTAACCCTAAGATTCTGAGTTTGATTCCAGGCAGTGACCTGAATAATAATAATAATAATAATAATAATGCCCTGATGCAGTACCAGGCAGTGGCTATGCCCTGATGTGGTACCAGGCAGTGGCTCTCATGACTTCTGATCTTAACTGATTGGAAGTGTTATCATGTACATTGTTTTGTCTTGGTATAAAAGATGGGCTACAGCAAATATTCTGCTCAATACCACAGATTTGCTTGTCAGTTGTTTGACTTTAACCAGTTGAGCATGTCCCTTAGTGGCTGACGATATGTGCATCTCTGATCACGAGCAGAAGTAGTGGGGGAGCATCATAGCCATGTGTTGTGAGGGATTCTTTGGAGTTTGAATAATTCACCTCTGGAAAATGGGTGGTTCTTTCAACATCCTTAAACAACCCTTATTCAGGGACCTTTTGAGTGGGATGGGCTACTCAACCTGAAGAAAATTCTAACTGGGCCCCACCTGCAAGGTCATGCGCTGTTTATCTTGATATGAGATCACCATGTCGCGCACATATGGTTGTGATGCATGTGCCGAGTGTACCCTTATCAGATGGGTAGTCATGATGGGTATATTGGGCTTCGTATATTTTACCCCAGTGTCACTTTGATGGCATGAACTGCTCTCTCACTCAATAATAATAATAATGATAATAATAATAACATTGAAAAATACCTTAGGAATGAGAACCCAGGTTCGAAATTTCCCCAAGACAACTAATGAAGGCTAGAGGGTATATCAGCTGAAATGTTTTAACAACAAACAAGATGAGGACAAATATCTGTCAAATGTAAATAATGTAAATGATGTAACAGAGGCATTCAAAAATTGACATATTCAAAGAAACAATATGGTCGTAATATGGAATGACTTTTACTCAGTCAGGGGTTGACCTATGACTAAACAATAAGAATGCAAGCCAAATGAGGGAGCCTCTATATAGTTTCTCTGCTTGAAATGACAGCTAAAATCTTTTTCAAATTACACTCTACCATCTATAATAAAATGATATTGGCAAACCTAATTTGACATAGTCAAAAAAAGACAGAATGATCACAACTGACTTGCCTTTGATCACATGTCTGCTCAATCAAGGTTTGCTTAGGGTTAAAAGATAGCCATATTATGTTCTGTCTCGTCTCACCTGCTTTGCAATTTTGCTTAATGTTTCTGTAGCATTTGAAAAGCAGATAAACCACAAATTATGCCCAGGTTATTGACCTTCCATTTTATGTACTTATTTATTGATTTATTTTGTTATGGTGCTTGCAGGACATTGTTGATGTTATTTAACCTTAAGTCAACCTTCATCAAAGACATCTCACCAGTAACCAGCCTGTCCTTTTGTAAGTGGACAATATTATCTTATGTGCATTTTCTTTTCTTAAAAGTGATCTGGTATGATTTGAAGAAGATTTGGCAGCTATTTCTAGTAGTTAATTATCTCTTGGTCAACCCTGATCCAAGATGCTTATGACCACATCACCAGCTATTTTTCATCATTGTCATTATCCTCATCATCATAATTTAACATCCATTTTCCATGCTGGCATAGGTTGGATGGCTTAACAGGAACTTGCAAGGCCAGGGGCTGCACCAGGTTCCATAATCTGTTTTGGCTTGGTTTCTACAGCTGGATATCCTTCCAAATGCCAATCACTCTACAGTGTTTTTTATGTGGCACCAGTACCAGAGCTTTTTACATGTCATCAGCACCATGAGCTACATTAGATATATATATATATATATATATATATATATATATATATATATATATATATATATATATATATATATATATATATATATATATAACTCATTCATGGCTTGGCACACCAGTACAAGTGCCAGTAAGGCGACAAAGATCAGGAAGGCCGTCCACGTCACGTGCATGCATGCTCATGACTGACAAGTCCGAAATGGGAAAGGCAGGTCCGTGAGCAGTGTCCACAGACGAAGGTAACATCCGGTGCGGTGTCAGAGGCGGCTCGTGCCTTCCTCCTGCATCTCTTGTCTTTAAGTGCGTCTCTTCTTTGTTCCTCAAACTTGCTGACTGCATTGAAGATCGTGTGGCGCCAGACATCACGGTCCGCAGCCAGGTCTGACCAGCATTGCTGGTTTATATGACATGCTGTTAGAGACTTCTTGAGGCAGTCTTTGTTGCACTTCCTCGGAGCTCCTCTCACACGGTGGGCGGTGGAGAGTTTGCCAAACAGGGCAATCTTAGGATATATATATATATAGATGTATGTATATAACATATATGTATGAGTATATCTATGTATGTGCATGCCTTTGTCTTTGTGTTTGTTCCCTACCATCACTGGATAACTGTTGTTGATTTGTTTACATCCCTGTAACTTAGCAGTGCAGCAAGAGAGACCAATAGAATAAGTATCAGACTTAAAAAGAAAATGTACTGGGGTTGATTTGTATTATTAATGGCTAAAACAAGTAAAAAATAAAAGATATGTTAGTCAACACCAACATCTATCTCTGGGTACATGGTCTTATGATATACAACATACAAAGGCCCCTGGCTTTCTTTCTTCAACAACATTGGTAGTGAAGACAAGGGAGATTTCCATGCATGGGCATCTACTGGTCTTCAATAAAAAATTCTGTTCAGATCTGTATCTTGGAGAGGAGCTTTCCAATTGCAGATTCTTATGATATAGGCATGGCTGTGTTGTAAGAAGTTTAATTCCCTAACACATAGTTCTGGGTTCAATCACTCTGCATGGCATCTTGGTAAGTGTCTTCTACTACAGTTCTGGGCCAGCCAAAGCCTTTTGAGTTGATTTGGTAAACAGAAACTGAAAGAAGCCTGTTGTATATATATATGTGTGTATGTGTGTGTGTGTGGTGTGTGTGTGCGTGTGTGTGTGTGTTTGAGTCTGTGTTTGTGTCTGTGTTTGTCCTCATCACTGCTTGATAACCAGTGCTGGTTTGTTTATTTCCCTGTAACTTAGCAGTTTGTTAAAAGAGATTGATAGAATAGGTACCAAACTTAAAAAAAGTTAGTACTAGGGTCAATAAATTTGCTGAAATGCTTTGAGACAGTACCTCATCAGGGGCTCAGTCTAATGACAGAAGCTAGTAAACGAGATACAATAAAGTTGACCACAACAACATTAGAACTCACAGTGCAGAATGTTAGAATAAATATAGCCTATCTTATATGAAAGCACATGGCTCAATGGTTAAAGCAATGTTTATCAAAGTGGGCGGTATTGCCCCTGGGTGCGGTGAAAAGTTCCAAGGGGGCATTGAAGAAAAGGGGCGATAATGGGGTAGCAATTCATGTAAAATGTGGGGCAATAATGGGGTAATGATTCATATAAAAACAACAAAATAATGGGTTTATTCAGTTAAGTTTTATTTGTGAAATACAATTGCTTTGAATTTGCTTCAGAAAGAGGTCTCTGTTTGTGATGGTTACTTGGGGTGGAGGCATGAGGAATGCAGCCTGGGTGTTAAGAGGGTGGCAGCCTGAAAAAGTCTGGGAACCACTGGGTTAAAGCATCGGGCTCACAATCATGAGGTAGTGAGTTTGATTCCCTGACTGGGCTGTGTGTTGCATTCATGAGCAAGACACTTTATTTAATGTTGCTCCAGTTCACTCAGCTGTAGAAATGAGTAGCGACGCGACATCACTGGTGCCAAGCTGTATCAGTCTTTGCCCTTCCCTTGGATAACATTGTTGGCATGGAGAAGGGAGGCTGGTACTCATGGGTGACTGTTGGTCTTCCATAAACAACCTTGCCTGGACTTGTGCCTCAGAAGGGAACTTTCTCGGTGCAATTCCATGGTCATTCATGACTGGAGGGGGTTTTACCATTTTTCACTCAATTTGATGCTCTTACAACTCTGCCAATTCATAATCAACTAATAATTCACTATACCTCTCCATAGTCTTAATTATACTGAAAATTAATTGAAATACTTTGGCAGCCTACTCATTAGAAATACAGTTACAAATGAGTTGAGACCGACAACCATATAACTACTTTATTCTCTCATAAACAGATAATAATAGACTTACAGGTATTTGCTAGAAAGTTGCAAAAGTAATGAAAAAAAAAAAGATCTGGAAGGGGCAATGATAATGTTTTAAAAACACATAAACCCCTGACCCTACCCTGTGGCAATTATTTGATGTTGTACCTGTAAACAAGATGAATTAGATTAGTTTTCACAGGATTACCTGACTGGAAAAAAGGAAACATTCTGCCAATACCCCACTTCATGCTTCAGTGGGTTTGGTTAAGAAGAGCTTTTGCACAGTATAGAACACACACACATGCACACACATTCCATTAAAATTTGTGGAATGATTTGCTCTATATGGAAGCCATCCAATATGTATATCTGTCAGTCAGTCTGCCTGTCTGTCTGTTTGTCTGTCTGTATCTATGTATGTATGTATCTGTCTATCTATTTACCTCCTATCTATCTATGTGTGTATGTTTATATATATATATATATAATATATATATATATTATATATATATATATACATACACACACACACACACACATATCCAATTACATATATATAAATATACATACACATATGTATGTACATTATATGCTACATATGTGTACACACATATCTGAGTTTGTATATTTTTCTATGTGTGTTTGCATATATGCATGAAAGAGCGTACGTCTGTATGTAAGTATGTGGATGTCTATACCTTTATGTGTCTACGATTGAGTTGCTTATTATTCATGAGTGTGTGTGTGTATGCAGGTGTGTATATTCGTGTGTTTATGACTAAGTAGAGGAGTGCATTTGTGTGTGCAAATATGAGTGTTATTCATGACTGCATGAGTATGAGTAAGAAATCATATTTTTCTGTGACTAAGAACTTTTAAACTTTCATAAGATGACAATATTTCAAGGATTGTAGGGCATTGAGCTAGCAATCATTAGCATTCTGGGCAAAATGTTTAGTGGAATTTCATCTGCTTTAACATTCTGAGTTCAAATTTTGCCCAGGTTGATTTTTGCCTTTCATCCTTTTGGGGCCAATAAATTGAGTACCAGTTGAGCACTGGGGTCGATGTAATTGACTTACCTACTTCCACCGAAATTACTGGCCTTGTGCCAAAATTTGAAACCAATATTTCAAGGATTATGCTATCACACGGCAGCAAACTGATTTACTGGAAATAACACCCAGATCACACTCAACATACACCAATGACTTTACAAAAAAGACGTAAACACTGGGTAATAATAGTCTGGGGTACAGTTTACCTGCTTAACAAAAAGATAGGTTGGGGTAATACCATTGATTATACCAATTCACTAAATGCTTTGGTCAGCTTGAGTTTATAGCAGAAGACACTTGCAGTGGGGCTGAACCCAGAACCATGTGGTTGAGAAGTGAATTTCTTACCACACAGCCACATCTGTTAATAGTGAAAATTTGAGTTTGTTCTCAGGAAAAAAAACAAAACAAAACAAAAAAAGAGAAAACAGTTTCAAGATGAAGACCAACATTGAAAGATCTTATGGCAAGCTGAGACAAATACTTACTTCCTTCACAGTACTGATGTCTTTTTCAAGAGTTTTGTTTTTCTCTTCTAATAATGTACACTTCAGTTGGAGAGTCCCCAAAGATTCTTTGTAAATATCACTTTCAGCTTTGATTTTTCCTTTTTCCTGTAAAATCGAAACCATTTGCAACAATGAGGAATACATAGTAACTCAAACTGTTAAAAGTGGCAATCAAATATATTTGAAATTACACCCAACTTTCTTAAAAAATAAAACATGGAAGGACACATTATACAGTTAGTTTCTGATATAAAAAATAAAAATCCAGAAATAGGATAGTCATGAGTTGAATGCCTTTGATCTAGGTTTGCTTGATTGAGGCTGACCTGGGACTGAACAACAACAACAACAACAATGATAAGATATTTTCATATAAAAATACTTGTACTGTTGGACTGGATTGGACTACCTGTGTTCAGTTCACTGCAGGAAGAAGGTCTCAACATGTTCCTTTCATCAACTGTGGTCTGATGAGGAGGCCATGAATTTTGATCTTGAGATCAAACTGGTTTGATGAGCCTACTCTGCCAAACTGGCTCAAAATGGTTTGGTATGACTTGAACTATTATTTTATCTAAATGATCGTTGATGCAGCATTGATTCCTGATTTTTACATTCTGAGTTCAAATATAGCCATGGTCAACTTTGCTGGTAATCCTTCCTTGATTAATGAAATATGGTATCAATTCAAGCACTGAATTTAATTTACTCAAATAAGTGCCCTCCCGACAATTTTCTGGCCTTGCGTCTATATTAGAAACAGTTATTATTTTATCCGAAGAATCAGTAGAGAGAGCATCTTACACTATTTGTATCAGTCATTTACATTTTCAGTTCAAATATTAAGGTCAACTTTATCTTTTTATCCTTCTGGGGATTGATAAAATAAAATACTATTCAAATAGTATGATGTCACCCTTGAAACCTTAAGGTAAGCAGCTCAAGTGTTATTTTTTGAATCTAGTAAATTAACTAATAATGAAGACTAAGAGCTTCTAACAATGAAAAAAGGTTAAGTGACCATTATATATTTCAAGCATAAAAGCCCATCATCTAAAGTGAACAACTTAGAAATGTAAGTTTATTTAGATCCTGTCATGTTGACTGCTGAATGGACAGTGACCCTGCTTTGTCCAGAAAATGTGGTAGCAACAGCAGTTCCCTTAAAATAGTATACTGGTAGCTGTAGAGGTCATATTAGGAGTGGTAGCGGAAGGGTAGCTGTAGGTTGGTAGCAGTGATGGTGAAGATAAATCTCTATATTGGAACTGGTAGCAATGGTGGAAAATGTGATGGTAGTAGATGGTGATCTTCCTTGATATGTTATTGATAAAGACTTACAATAGCACAGGATATAGGAAAAGATTTCTATTTGATAGTCTATCTCTTTGGAATCAGATGAAACTTTTCTGCAACTTTACTTTTATACTATAAAACTCCATGTATAATATACATTTTTTCATCCAAATCAAAATCAAAATTAAAAGTGTGTATAATATATGGCATTAAGCTGCAAATATTTTCTCCCCCCAATTTTAATAAGGCAACACATAATACTATATTTTATTTTAATTTTTATTTTATATCAATATAATAATCATTTTACATCCACTGTCCATGCTTCCATGGGTTGGATGGATCATTATGGACTGGCTCAGTTCTTATCAGGAGTTACAGCCCTCATAGACTGATCATGGGATCATATCTTGTTCATATAAAATGAAATATTAAAAACTTATATATTGGATTATAGTAGATTATCTACTTTTGTAGCAGATTATCTACTTTTGTAGTAGATTATCTACTTTTGTAGAGCAACACTGTGTAGATGCAGTAGAAGATGTAGTATGGCCAAATGTTTAAGAAGTTCACTTCAAAACCAAGAGGTCTCAGGTTCAATCCCACTTTGCAGCACCTATAACCTTGGGTTGACTCATATCTTGTGAGTGAAATTGGGTAAATGGAAACTGCATAGAATCCCATCAAATGGGTTGTAACTGTAATTAAAAAGGTACAGTCTTATATCTTGTGTTGCACTGATCCTGCCAGCAAATTCCATTAAATGTACCTGTGTTGTGAAATGCTCACTACTCAGGAGCAGGTAATTCAGGTTGATCAAACAACAGAAGCTTTGTCAGCAAATGACAGAAATCTAACACCAACACAACTTTTTAAGACAATTTAAGCCTTCAGATCAAAATGTGTTATAGATGATGACAGCAGTGCCGTCTTGAGGCACAAGCACACTGGACTGTCACCCATGGCCCAATTCTGACTTATGCATGTCATGGCTGGCTGGCATTAAATATATACTATAAGGCAAGGTACATTGATTTGCCTAGGGGCCTATAATGCTTCTAAGTCAGCCTTGGATGTACTATGTATGAACTTTTAAGGTAGTTTAGTTGACTGATAAGTCTTTTTCTTGATAATATAATAATGTAAGCATTCTACAAATTTCCATTCTTCTCAAATATGGTATCTTATGTCTGATGTTTTGATCCTAAAATATGGGTGTTAGATATTCTGGTTGAGTTCATTGAGCATCAGACTACCACTTAAAGGGGCAACTATTTGTATCCTATCATTTGCTTTGTTTTGATGTAATGAATTTTGGCAGAATTCAGTATTCAGTTTGTTCTTTTGTACATGGTGTCTCCTGTAACATCATAGATACTTTAGCTAATAAGGGAGCCTGTATGTAGTCGCTTGATCTTCTAGAAATAGTGACTGGAACAGCTTTGATTCTAGTAGCTGGAACAGCTTTGATTCTAGGTCTGTTCAACTGGAATTTACCTACACTTAATTCTCCCTACCATCACCATCACTACTTACTCCAACAACGACAACACCACCAACAACAACATTTATTCATAATTTAGTGAGGGAATGAAAACAACTAGCAGAACTTGTACATTTTCTGCATGTAATTACATATAAAAAAAACCCTCTTAAGTATCTGTCTGCTTAATCATTTGGTCTTCACAGTATGTTATATATAATTAAAACACAAACATGTGAAAAAAGTCATTAAAGTACCAAACAGGAAAGCGATTTTATCTTGTTACTTTAAAATACCATTAATTTTAGGTTTATTAACCAATTTTAGTCTTTATATGTCAGTCATAGGAACCATGGTTGATGACTTTAATGGAGATGATGGTTTCTCTAATAAACATGGAGGCTATGGATATGGTATTAGGAATAAAGCACGTTCAAGGCTATTTGAGTTTTATGACATAAATGACATAATCATTTGCAACACTGGCTTCAGGACACCAGCTGTCCATTTGATCATATACTACTCAAGTGAATGTATATATGCTAGATAGGCTTTTTACTCATGAAGAAACAGGTTATAAAGCTGGTTGTGAATTGTAAGTCTTTAGACTTTCACCAGTGAAAGATGTCCTATACTACATAAACTAGTGATTGTTAAATCAGAGTGATAAGTAGATGAATCCAGAGACAGAAGACAACTTAGAAAATGAAAGTATGGAATCTAAAATCTTTCAGGCATATATCAGTTCAAAGAAATACTAGGTAATACATATAATGAGGAGGAGGAGAAGGAAGAGGAGACTTATAACATAAATGACATAAAAGTCTTTGATAAGGAATGTGGATGGAGTAAGTTTTCAGCTGGATGAAAGGTGAAATATTGATAGAATGGCAAGATAGAGAAAGTGTTATAAAATCTAAGAGATAGGTCAAGAAAGAATATTGGGGTGGGGGCAAAAAAAGGGATATTATTAGATCACTAGAAGAGATAGTAGATTTCTGATATACGTAGCAAAGGAAGAAGCTTGTCAATGTTCTACAAGTAGAACAGAGGTATGAAGTGTTCCAGAATGCAGTAGAATGTGTCAGTCAGAACCAGAATGATGGTGGTGAAAAATATGTGCAGAATTATTGCTGCACATTTGCTTTCACTGATGTTGAACAAGTAAACACAACAGAGTGGCAAGCTATTGACATTGATGTCTGTATGGTTGAGATAGTGATTAAAGATGTGAAAGAAGGGAAAGCAGATGAAACATCAGTAATAGTTGTTGAGATGCTCTGAAGTAGGACATGGGTTAGCCTTTTGTGTAGTCAATCAGATAGTACAAAGAAGTGTCATCCCCAATGATTGGCCCTGAAGCATCACCATCACCAGCTACAAAGACAAAGGAGATGCTATAGAAAGAAGCATGTACAGAGATATTAAATTGTGAGGCCAAATTAGCAAATTTGCAGAAAGAGTTATTACTATAGCTAATTAGAAAGATAGATCAGCTTGGACAAGATGCCATTCAGGTTCATGCCAATATGTGGTACCACCAGTTCCCTTTTCCTAGTGAGACAACATAAGAAGCTCTTAGCTAAGGGTAAGTTACTATATTTGGTGAAGGCCTTTAAGAGGGTTTCACATTCTGTATCTGGTGATCACTAGGAAAACCAGGAGTAGATAATTTGCTAGTAAGAATTGTGAAAGCCATGTACAAAGGCATTGACAGCAAAATGAAAGTTAGCAACAAGTATAGTAAGTATTTTAGCATGTAGGCTGCCATTATAAGGGCTCAATTGTTTGATGCTTGTGTACAAGATGTGATGTATAGTTGTGAAAAATGAACCATGACTGACAGATAAGCAGTTAAATACATGTAAAGAGAAACAGAGGCAGAAGTTGATAGAATGAAGACAAAGAAAGACAAATATAGACAGCTGCAGAGACAAGGATAGACAGATTCAAAAAGGCAGACAGTGATAGACAGATAGTGAGTGACAGAAATATAAAGATTGTCAGCCAGAGGTAGACACACAGAGACAGATATACATCATAATAGCATAAACAAATGCAACAATTTTCATGAGCTCCTGAGAAACCTTAAGTGGCAGATCAGTGAGTTTATTTAAAATTTCTACTTACCCTGATAAGTTTGTAATTTTCCTCCTCCACCATCTTGATAGCATCTGTTGATTGTTCCAGAAGCTTCATCCTTTTCTCATTCTCTTTCTGACAAATTTGATAACGAGACTGCAATGTTTGCAACTGGGTTTGGACATTGTCAAGTCTGAAGGATATTCAGTTATGAAATTGAATATTGTGTATTCAGACATAAATATATATATATATATATATATATATATATATATATATATATTTAAAAAAGGAGATGTGGAACACGAGTTGTGATATATAAAAAAGGAAATGAAGAAAATGCTGACAAAATAATTTAAGTAATTTAAGTAATTTAATTAGGTGAAGTTCTTTTTACCGGTTGCGCATTTGTTATGCTTATCAAAAGATATTTTTTTAAGAGAGATAGAGTTCCTTTCTGACAGATAAGAGGAAAAAATCTATCAGAAAGGAACTCTATCTCTCTTAAAAAAATATCTTTTGATAAGCATAACAAATGCGCAACCGGTAAAAAGAACTTTCACCTAATTAAATTACTTAAATTATTTTGTCAGCATTTTCTTCATTTCCTTTATATATATATATATTATATATATATATATATATTATATATATATATATATTATATATATATATATATATTCATACAATGTAAATAGTTCTGATGTTGAGTTTACATATACATTCAACACAAGAGATATTCATATCAAAACTTTTCTCTAAGTCAAAGACAGAAGGTTTCATAAAAATGAGAAGACCGTTATATAATTGCTTGATCTGTTGGAAAAAGCAGTCAAATCTCCCTAAAAAAAAAATGGGACTGTCAGCTTTATGCTAACATGGAAGATGGACGTTAAATTATTATGATGATGATGATATGTACAAGTACAGCACACACACACATGCGCATGCACACACACACGTGCATGCATGCACGCACACACTCTCTCTCTCTCTCATGCACATGCATACACTAGCTAATTCTGATTTCAGTAAACCCTAAGTGTTGCTTTGACCTTGTTAGTTTGTTTGTATGTATGTATGTACGTATGTGTATATGTGTAAGATGATTATGGTGTTACCTCTGTTGCATTTCTTCAGTCAAACGTTTCTTTTCTATTTTCAGTTGGCTTCTTTCTGTCTTCATTTTTTCTAATTCCAGAAGTTTCTTCTTGTAGTCCTGAAACATAAAATAATAGTCATATTCACTCACCCATGATAACTTCAAATCAAAGAGATTTGTTCTGGAAGCTGATTATACAACATAAGCATACACATGTATATACATACAAATATTGGCACAAGGCTAAGAATTTCAAAGAAAGGGTTAAGTTGACTACATTGGCCCCAGTGCTGAACTGGTACTTATTTTATTGAGCTTGAAAAGGATGAAAGGCCAAGTCGATCCCAATGGCATTTGAACTTAGAACATAAAGACAGATAAAATTCTGCTAAGCATTTTGTCCAGCCTGCTAACAATTCTGCCAGCTTGCTACCTTAATACATTCAAATATTAAAACTAAAGGGATATTATATCAGTTTTTGATGATGAACACTGCAGTTGTTTGATAATTGGAAATAGCATGGTGTAGTAGTGAGGGTATTTGGTTTATAATCATAAAGTCATGAATACAATTCCTGGACTGAGCAGCTCATTGTCTCTACGAGCAAGGCACTATATTTTATACTTCTTCAATCTACTCAGCTGAAAATAAGTATCAGCCCAGCAATGGTACAGCCCACCCTCTCTTCAACTGTCACATTCTGGATGTTTTGCTTGATCAAGGCTGAAGGGGTTTCCTTCATAGCACTGCCCCTTGAATAAGTATCTTCTGTTATAGATTCTGATCAAAGCAAGATTTTGTGAGTCAAATAAGATGAATGGGAGTTCTACTGATATCCATTAGACAGTCTGTATATCTTGAATGATAGATTTAATCCACTACCTGGTCTAACATCACCACCATGAGGTTGGTGGCCTTTGGTAGAATCTATACTATTTGCAAGCATTTGGACCTGGGGCCTGCAGTCTGAAAACAAATTATTGATCTACTTTTTCCTGTAAGTCTTGTTTTCTATCCTCACATTCCAAGTCACCAGCACCAGCATCAGAGGCACTGGAAGCTGGTCATCATGGGTGCCACTCTTCCTTCTTTGACTGAGCCTTAAAAAATTATAATATCAAATAAATTTAAAATGTGGATGTATAGTGTAGCATTGTACAGTATATCTTGTGTGTACAGATAAATGTATAACTGTTACTATTGAGTTTGGAGCTGCACAAAGAATATCACCATTCCATCTGCTTTCAAATTAATGGTGTGGTTACTGCTGTACTTAGTACTTAATAGTATTACTGACTAGGATATACTGGCCAAAAGTTGAAAAAATTCTGATAAACACAAGTTTATATCATTTGATTCCTACGTATGTTTCACCATTGTGGTTATTTGCTGCTTTTGCATTGGATGTTCCCAGTGCGACCAGAAGCTGAATCACAACAGATCAATATGGGAAACACTTTATTGAATTGTTATTGAGATCAAATGCCTGAATTTGGACAGATGACAAGATTTTTTATAAAGAATGTTGAAAGGGATGTAAATAGAGATAAACAGAGAGCAAAAGAGAGAGAGAGAGAAAGAAAAGAGAAAACAGAGAGAGAGAGAGAGAGAGAGAGAGAGAGAGGGTGGGGGGAAGAGAACAAAGACTATTGACTTGGGCCAATACATCTTGACACCAGTGTTGTTAGAGTGCAAAGAACTGGAACAGATATTACAAAGGCATCTTTTCCAATTCTGCATCATACTCCACCCCTGGCTATTTGTATAAAAAAGAATGATTATTGAGGTGTAAAAGTATTTCTTATACTTACACATTCAGATACTTACCAATTCTTTCTTTTTCAGTTCATTCAGCATTGAGCTGTTACCTTTGGAAGTGATTTCTATCTTGGATAGTCTGTCACTTTGACCCTAAAAAGTAACCAATCAGAATAGTACTCTTAAAGACATCCTATTGCAAAACAAGGTAAAAAGTGAATTTTAAGGGACTCTGATAATCAATGACTGACCTGATCAATCTCCCATTGGTTTTGATGATGAATGTTCAGTTGTTCACTTGAATGAACTTCCCCCTCGTTAAATTAACATGTAAATGGCTGAGTATTCCAGAGACATTTCTATTTTTAATGTAATTCTTAGGCAGAATCAGCATGACAAAACTGGCCCTTTGATTCATGAGTTCAAATCATTTGACAAGCTTTCACACAGTTTCTTTCAAGCTAGTTTCACTCAAAAGGCCTGGGTTGAATTGAGGTTGTGTTAAAAGATACTTGTCCAAGTTGCACCATAGCAGGATTGAAACTGGCACCACAGCAAAGTAAATTTCTTAACCATGAGGCTATGTCTACATTTGTTACATATTTTTTTACAAACAAGTTGATGCATGAAGGAATGAAGGAATACATTTATAGAGTACTACAAATGTTTGGAGTCATAAATGTTACACAGCCATGCTGTGGACACCCAGTATATTCATCATCATCATCATCGTTTAACGTCCGTTCTCCATGCTAGCATGAGTTGGACGTTCTCCATGCTAGCATGAGTTGGACTGGTGCAGCCAGAAGGCTGCACCAGGCTCCGGTCTTATCTGGCAAAGTTTCTACAGCTGGATGCCCTTCCTAATGCCAACCACTCCGTGAGTGTAGTGGGTGCTTTTTACGTGCCACCTGCACTGATGCCAGGCGAGGCTGGCATCGACCACGGTCGGATTGGTGCATTTTATGGAAGCCAGTCAAGGCGGCACTGGCTTCGGCTACGATTCGGATGGTGCTTTTTATGTGTCACCGACACGGAAGCCAGTCGAGGCGGCGCTGGCATCGGCCACAATTTGGATGGTGCATTTTATGGAAGCCAGTCGAGGCGGCACTGGCTTCGGCTACGATTCGGATGGTGCTTTTTACGTGCCACCGACACGGAAGCCAGTCGAGGCGGCGCTGGCATCGGCCACAATTCGGATAGCACTTTTTACGTACCTCCAGTCCCAGGGCCCTGGCATCTGCCAGGTGCTAGTCATAGGATTGGTTCAGGGATTCATTTATATAATGAATCCACCAGGTTCAGATATATGTGTGATGTTTGAGTAAAGTAAATTGATCTGTTGCTGGTTTTAATGAAAAGTATTTCAATCACTATTTTAAGGTATTGAATTTGAGTGTTTGTCTTTGGTGTTCTTTTCCTTTGTCTTTTATTTTGTTTGTGTTATGACCATTGTAATAAATGTTCAGAGATGAGGAAATGACCGTCAAAACTATTACTATGAAAACTTAATTTCTCTCTCTCTCTCACACACACACATCAGCACAAATCTAACAAAACAAAAATTAATGTAAATAAATACTCAAGTATAATACCTTTCATTAGTACATCAGATACAGTTGGTAAAAATAATAGTTCCACATTCAGTCCTTAGCCTAATTTAGAAATGCCACTTGTAAATGATTAGTGATATTCACCATCATCATTATCGCCACCGCCACTGCCACCACCACCACCATTATCATCATTGTCATCTGTTTATGTCTATTCTATGCTGACATGGACTGGACAGGTTTCAACATTTCACCATTTGTCTCAGTTCTTTGCCTCCTGAGGTCTATTGTCTCATTGTCTTTGGTAGTCCTTTGCCTCACCATTTGCTGCACTCTACTGTCTCACTGTGAAGGCACATGCTTCACTGGTTAGAGAGTCAGGTTTACAATCATCAATTATGAGGCAGTGAGTTCAATTTCTGGAACAGGGTGTGTGCTGTGTTCTTCAGCAAGACACTTTATTTCATGTTTCTCCAGTTCACTCAGCTGTAGAAATGTGTTGTGACATCACTGGTACCAAGCTGTATCAGCCTTTGTCTTTCCCTTGGATAACATCAGTGGTGTGAAGAGGGGAGGCTGGTATGCATGGGTGACAGCTGGCCTTCCATAAACAACCTTGTTAGTTTTTCAGCAGTTTTAATAACAAGATGCCCTTCCTTACAGAAATTACAATATAATATAAAAGGTAAAAATTTATCATCACTTAAAAACAAGAGTGTTCATCTGCACCACAAAGCCATAAGGGATATTTTCTCATGGTAAATATTGCAGTAACACAACATTCACTTTTAAGTCCTCCTCTTCCTCCTCCTCCCCTATCCTCCTCGTCATCATCACTGTCGTCGTTGTCATCGTCGTAGCTGTCGTCATCATCATACATCCACTTTCTATGCTGGCATGGATTAGATGGTTTGATAGGAGCAGGCTAGGCAGAAGACTGCACCAGGCTTCACTGTTTTAACATGGTTTTTATGGCTGGATGCCCTTCCTAACACCAACTGCCTCGCAGACTGAACTGAGTGCTTTTTATGTGGCATCAGCACAAGTGAGGTCAGTTTTGGCATGGTTCTTTTTTACAGTTGGATGCTTTTCCAAAGGCCAACCACTTTACAGTGTGGACTGAATGCTTTTTAAGTGGTACCAGCACTGACAGGGTTACCAAGTAACTTGCAAGACAAAGATCCATTGAGAAGAGATAGGGCATTGGAAGAGGTGACCTTATGCCAGATGATGAAAGGTTAGAGTATGACAGACAGACAGAAACAGGCATCTTGCTAGAGAGGAGATACATGATTACTCAGACAAAGAGAGAGAGAGAGTGATCAAGAATGAGGACAAAATCGGGTGGGTTGCTGTAGAGGAGATACATGGTTGCCTAGTCAGAAGGAGAGAGCAAGAGGAAGAGAGGGAGAGAGAGAGGGGGGAGAGTAAGAGAGTGCAAGAGTGCATGAGAGAACCAGAGAGAGATGGTGACAAAGTGCTAGGGCATACTCATAAGGAACAGAAATCAAAATATAAATGGGATGGTAGAGTAGAACAAGACAGAGACAGATGGTGGTGAAGTGCCAGGACACCCCCCAAGGTACGGTGGGGTCAGAATATAAATGGTAAGGTATTGCCAAAGGTGCATGAGCAGGAAGTAGAGACTTCACATGAAAGCAAAGAGTGTGGTGGTGGGGAATGCATTTTTGTGGGAACAGTGCCAGTGCAGTTGCCTTGTACTCTCAAGATTAAAATACCCCTTGACTGAATGGAACTATGGAAGAGAGAGAGAGAGAGGCAGCTTTAATCTAGGTGTTAAGAGGTTAAAGTATGAAAGGGTAGGAACAGGTTTTTTGCTGCAAAGGTGATACATCACTATGTTGGGGTGGAGCTGGAAGGAGAGATAAAGATGGTGGTGGTGAGGTATCAGGATGAGACCTTAAGATGCAATAAAGTGAATAGAAGAGAGAATGAAGTGGAAGAATAGGAAGCAGTGGATGTTGGTAGAGTTTGTTTGAGTATATGGGGAGAGTGAGGGATGGTTACCTCAAAACAGTTTGTCCAATACTTTAGCAATTCAGCCAATCTACAGCCCTGTCCTGGTACTTTATTATATTGACTCTGAAAGGATGAAAAAAGAAAAGTTGACCTTGGCAGGATTTGAATTCAAAATGCAAAGAAGTAGAACAAATACTGCAAAGCATTTTTGCTTGATGCACCAATAATTCTGCTGTCAACAATCCTAATATATACTTGTGATCATTGTAAATAATACAAAGATATTTCAAAAGTAAATAATCACTTTAAAGGTCTAAATACCTGAAATGAGTTATTAATAATTTTTTCCAAATGTTTCCAATATTTACATCCATAAATACGGTGGATTGGCATAATTGTTACAGCATTTAATTTCAGCTCATTAATTCAATTCCAAAATTGACCATAGCAGTAATTGCATTTAGAATATTGTTCTAAATTTTGATAATGCTGTGATCAACTTTGCCATTCATCCTTCAGAACCTATAAAATACAATACTGATCAAGAACTAGGACTGTTATGTCCTATTCCTAAATTTTAGTTTTGTGTCTATGTAAGAGATCAATATTTACATCTACTCCATGTTTAGATTGAATTGATTTTCAGATGCCATCAGATACCTTATTTCTTGATGTACACTTATTAGGAGCCTTTCTTTTTAATAAACTAAGGGTAACAATTATTATCTTAGTTTTAAAACAAAGGTTTCCAGTTTGAATCCAGTCTATTACTAAGTACACATTCATGAATAAGACATTTTATAATGATCAGAGTTGGGACCAATTAAAACGTAGTGTTGTTGTTTATCCAGGAGACCTATGGTCAAATACCTTCCAACCATGACTGACCATCCTGTCTTTATTTTTATTTTTACAGACATAGTGTATCTGGACTACATTATCCAATATGTTCACTCTTTTAAAAGTAGTAGCATCTGATTTAATGGAGATTTGTTTACTGCTTCTTTGTCATGTTTTGAAACATTATGTAGATGCAAATATTAAAAAAATCTTTCATCTCTAAAATTGAGGTTTATAATCTGAGAAATTATAAACTTATTGTCTAATTACAAATCATTCAAGACTGATAAATATTTAACCTGTAAAGTTTTCTGTGCTTCTTTCAGCTTCTCAATTAAGTTTGTTCTTCTGTTTTCGCTGTCTTCCAAACAGTCTCTCAGTTCCTTCAAAATAGGATCATTACTTTCAAAGCTGCAAAAACTTCGGTTCAGCCTTGAATTACTATAGCTATGTCGCATTTCTGATGCCCAGTTATTGAGCTGACTTAGTGAACTGGACCGCGTTAAGGTTGATGGCTGGAATTCATCCAACTTTGAAGCAGAATTGCTTTTTGTTTGATAACTTGAACTAGAAAGAAATGAAAAAAAAAGGAAAAACACATTGACAAAAAATACTTGTTTATAAATCATTTAGATTTTTGTCAGGAATTGACTAGGTCTGAAAATTTGCAGATGAGATGTCCCAGCAGTAACACCTTGGTCATAGATCTACTCAATTTGTTATGACTTGAAGCTAAACAACAACAACAATAATAACAATGTTCACAGCTTACTAGAGTACACATTGTGGTTCTCAACCAAGTGTACTAGATCTTTGGGATGGGGTCACCCCTAAAGTTTTGGCAAGTTATTCACATGACATCAGGTTTTTTTTAAAAAGAGCTAACTTAAGTTTTATGACAACAATAACAAGCACTTTGGTTGTTTTTTCCCAAGCTATACATTTTATTTTATTATTTTATTTTATTTTATTTTATTTTGAGGCACTGGTGCTGGTGCCATGTAAAAAGCACTCAGTGCACTCTGTAAAGTGGTTGGTGTTAGAAAGGGCACCCAGCTGTAGAAACCATGCCAAAACAGACAGTGGAACCTGGAGAGGTTCCTGGCCTTGTCAGTTCCTGTCAAACCATCCAACCCATACCACTATGGAAAAACAGATGTCAGATGATGATGATGATAATAATGATGCAGCAAACCAGGCAAAATGCTTCGCAGCATTTTATCTGTCTTTAAATTCTGAGTTCAAATTCCATCAAGGTTGACTTAGCTTTTCATCCTTTCTGTGTTAACGAAATAAGTTAAGCATTGAGGTTAATGCATTCGACTCACTCCCTCCCTTGTGCCTATAATAGAAAAGATAATTCTATTTTATTTATTGCTGCCATATGTACAAGTAATCATTCTATACCTAGATCCTATTTTAACCCTGAGGTAGCACAGAATAATCTTTTTTTATAAGTAAGGCTGGAGGAGGATGTAGTACCTATGACCTTGGCAGACTCTTCAAGACTTTGTGAGATTGATACTGTTATTGTTCTGCTTAAACTGTTGTGAGTCAAAGACTTGATAAGAGATATGTACAAGAAGAAAATTCCACCAGGATGTTGTCCCGGTGAGAAAGAACTTGGTATAATATTTATATTTAAATTAAAATCTTGCTCAAAATCTCATAACCTAAATGATTATGAGAGGAGTCAGAGATTAGTGTATAATCACCAGTATAACAAAATATAAAGCAATGTATATATATATATATATATATATATATATATATATATCATCATCATCATCATTGTTTAACGTCCTCTTTCTATGTTAGCATGGGTTGGATGGTTTGACTGAAGACTGGAAAGCCAGGTAGCTGCACCACGCTCCAGTTTGATCTGGCAAGGTTTCTACAGCTGGATGCTCTTCCTAACACCAACCACCACTCCGAGAGTGTGGTGGGTGCTTTTTACATGCCACCAGCATAGAGACCAGTCAGGTGGCACTGGCATTGACTACATTCATGTGATGCTTTTTACATGCCACCAGCACGGGAGCCAGTCTGGTGGGACTGGCATCGACTACACTTGAATGGTATGTACACACACGCACGCACGCACGCACAAGCACACACACACACATATATATATATAAAGTTACAGATATTTTAAATCTCTGTCCAAAATTCTGAAACTCAACCGAAACACATAAGCAGTATACTCAGGAATAACACAAACAATGTCATCTTAGATCAGTGGCTCTTAGATAACAAGTTGCAGAGTTTTAGAAGTATAATTCAAGGCTTCAGAAAAATCATATTAATGCTGTATATCATGAAAAACATGTTAGACCTAATTTTGTGAAAGACAAAAGAAAGAGTATTAAAAAATTGTAAACAATAATATTCTGCATTGTCCTTAATTCTTAATTGTAAAGCAACTTTTTAAAAACTTTCTACCATCGTTTACTTGTTTCATTTATTGGACTGCAGTTATACTAGGGCACTATCTTGAAAGGTTTAATTGATCAAAGCAACTCCAGTCGATACTTATTCTATTAGCTTCTTTTGCCAAACCACTATATTATGGAGTTGTAAACACAAAAATAGCACATATTAATGTATACATATGATGAGCTGCTTTCAGTTTCTGTTTACCAAATCCACTCATAAGGTATTGGTCAGCCCAGGGTTGTCATAGAAGACTCTTACCAAAGAGGCTGCACAATGGGACTGAACCTGGAACCATGTGGTTTGGAAGCAAACTCCTTACCACACAATCACAAACAACTTTTTAAGCTTTCTGTATGAAGTGCACTAATAATTTTTAGCTCTCTATACAAAATATACCAGCAATTTATTTTTACTTTTGTTTGTGCAATTAAGTCAAAAAGACAGAAAACCACTATCTTATATATACAAAAAGCTAGGATGGTCAAGGAGGGAATTCCTTTGGTTAAATGTCTACTGGATCAGAACTTACCTTGGGTTATACAAGAACAAGTTTCATAAATATAATCATGAAAGGATTATACAGCATTATCTCAACTGATTTTGTTTTGGGCACTAATATATATATATATATATATTGATCATTTTTTTCAATAGTTGATAAAACAATTTTGTTCACTAGCATACAGTTTTATCTGTTAATGTATCACAAAGGGTGCCAAACTGTCTGCTATGTATCAAGAGAATTCCAAAATGTCTGTAAACACACAAAGGATATCAGTCTATTAACAGATTATAAAGGGTACTATTCTGCCAGCGAGTAAGTTACATCAGGTACCAATCTATCTACTTCAACAAAATTACAAAGGGTGTTACTGTATCTATTAACATACCACAAAGTATACCATTCTGTTGGTAAGCAAGCTTAGAAAGGGTGCCATTTTTGTCTGCTTGAAAAAGACACTGCAAATTCCCTCCATACAGAAGAACAACATTAATTATATAAAAGAACTTATTATTATTATTAAGGTGATGAGCTGGCAAAATTGTGAGCACGCTGGGTGAAATGCTTAGTGGTATTTCATCTGTCGTTATGTTCTGAGTTCAAATTCTGCTGAGGTTGACTTTGCCTTTATTAAAATTATTATTGTTGTTTTCTGCTGAAGTCAACTTTGGTTTCCATCCTTTTTCGGCCAATAAAACAAATACTAGTTGAGCCCTGACTATGTTTCAATATTTGAAACCATTATCGTTATTACTCTTGGCAAGCTGGCAGAATCATTAGCATGCTGGACAAAATGCTTAGTGGCATTTCAACTGTCTTTACATTCTGAGTTCAAATTCCATCGAGGTTGGCTTTGCCTTTCATTCTTTCAGGGTCGATAAAATAAGCACCATATGTGTGTCATGGTTGATGTAATCAACTTATTCCCTCCTCTGAAATTGCTGGCCTTGTGCCAAAATTTAAAATCAGTATTATTATTATTATTATTGTTATTGTTGTTGTTGATGATGTTGTTAACTTAAAAGAAGGACTATATTATTTTACGTTGCTGTTGCTTATGTTTGTGGTAGTCAAGCAGATCTGTGATCAAAATACTTTCCGGACATGGCCAACCAATCTTTTTTTTTATGCAGGAATACATTATCCAATGTCTCGTGTCTTTCTCAGTGAACATTTCGTGATGGCACTCCAATTCTTCCATAGAAAATGCCAATGAAATAACAGAGCAGAATCATTATCTAAACTGGCATGGTTGCAGCCGCCGCTGCTGCCGATGATGATGATGATGACAACAATGTGTGTGTGTGTGTGTGTGCATGCGTGTTCATGTGTGTGTGTTTGTACTTCTACACATACATACTCATGAGTTTAAATCTATCTCTTTTTCCCAAGTATCTACAGTTAACATCAATGCACTGTTGTTAACAATAAGTCTATAAACTAACGTGCAAAATAATTGATTTTAATAATTCTCAAGTAGATAAAAACATGTTTAAATCCAGATTCTTCATTTCAAAATGTGAATTTGTCTCTTTTTACAGTTTATTTATTTTTATATACTACTCATACCTTTTATTTTAGTAATTCTCAAATACATATTTGCCTCTGCCACCACTGTCACTGCCACAGCCACCTCCACCACCACTGCTGCTGCTGTCACTGCCACAGCCACCACCACCACCACCACCTATGCCACTGCCTCTGCCACCGCTGCTGCTGCCACCACTGCCAATGCTGCTGTTGCCACCACCACCACCAGCATCATCATCATGATCATCTAATGTCCATTTTCCATGCTGGTATAGGTTGGATGGTTTGACAGGATCCAGTGCCACACAAGGCTGTGCTGAAACTCTAGTGATAGTTTTGGCATGTCTTCTACTGCTGGATACCTTTCCTAATGCCAACCACCTTATAGGGTGTACTAGGTGCTCTTTTTTTTTTATATGCTCCCTGTCCACTAGTAAGGTCACCAATTAAATTGCAAGTCGCAAAAGAACACGAAAGAGAAAAAACTTCAGTTCATGAATGACACAATAACTGAATTGAAAACATTAAATTTGAACATATTTAAGAAAGATTGAAGTATAAGTTGCACACATTTTGTCGAAACAGCAAAATGTTGTTTTGCATTGACAATAGACAGTTACAAAATTCAGTGAGTTGAGTATTAATTTCAACATTTCTGAAAACATGCTAGCTGGTTAAAGAACAAGTTAATATGTATTTGAAAATTACTAAAATAAAAGGAATGAGTAATATATAAAAATAAATAAACTGTAAAAAGAGACAAATTCACATTTTGAAATGAAGAATCTGGATTTAAACATGTTTTTATCTACTCGAGAATTATTTAAACCAATTATTTTGCACGTTAGTTTATAGACTTATTGTTAACAACAGTGCATTGATGTTAACTGTAGATACTTGGGAAAAAGAGATAGATTTAAACTTATGTATATGTGTGTATAGATGTACAAACACACACACATCATCGTTGTCGTCATCATCATAATAATCACCATCAGCATTCTTCAGAGTTTTGCATGCAATTTTCCAAGCAGGTTGGATGATTTATCTGAGGCATAATATTCTAAACCATGCAAGCACTATATAATGGAAGTAAGCTCCTAGTAATGTGAATTGGCATATTGGCATTGCTGGTTCAAATTTACAGTTGAGTCATATCCCTTCTGTTGCTCCTTATATCTGCAACTTCCAATAACAATCAATAGATCTGAAGAGGAATAAACTCTATTAGACTATCATGCCTTTGATACATTACATTAAGATGAAGAAAAAGCGGAAAACTTTGATTGTGACTCACCAACCTCCTAAGAATTATATGAGATATTCATAAAACTTTTCATAAGTTTTCATAGAAAAGGATCTACAACTTACTTATCTATTATCTTACCCTTATAAAAATTGGCCCTGTAATCATAACTTATCAATTAAGAAAAAGACATTAATGCACTGAGTATAATTGCTAATTTCTCAATTGTCACTTTCTTTTACCTGCTCATTCTTCCTGTCATTCCTCCATTCATTGCTCCTGTTGCGTTCACAAGTGCCTTAACTCATACCTATATTAACTTCTCTTGGCTTAACGTCCCCTGCTTCTTTCCAACACTACACTTTATTCTCCCCTTTCACCTTCCTAAGTTCTACAAACAATGTTATACCCTGTTGTCTCTCTCTGTACTAGAAAAAAAAGACCCAAACATTATTTAAAGTTAGTAAATGAAAATTTCTTTTGACAAAAAATAAGCCTTATTTTATTTTATAAAGAAGAAAACCTGACTGAATAAACTAACCACAGTTTTTAACATCTGGGAGGTTGAAAGGCAAAAGTCAGAAGGCATGATGAACTGAAACTGAAGCCTTTATGAGCATTTAAACCAGTCATATCTAGCCCAAATATTCTACCTGTTTTATGTTCAAGCTAGCCAGATCCAGCCTTTCATACCTACCTTGCAATTCCATTTTAAAAATAAGTAATCACAGCATTAAATTCTTAATGCTAAGAGTTAATGCATGATTAATTGAAAACAATGTGAATAAATACATGTTACATCTGACAGAAAAATCTGAATATTAAAGAAATAATGTACCAAACTAATTTAAATCTTCATCTCAAACTAATTAAATATTCATCTCTGTTTAACCTGCTTCAATAAAGAATGACCTTGGTTCTTACCTGAACCCACTGTCTGATTCTGTATATGGGATGTAACCCAAGCTGTGACTGGCTTTCATAGGAGCAAGCCTCTGTGCAAACCTTGAAGATCTGATGAAATTTCCTGTAGACTTGCATTGTTTCCATGGTTCTGTCTGACTGGACATTTTCTGTGAAAAATTAAACCTATAAAAGAGTTAATTGAAAGGAATTAGTATCCGATACTGTATCAGTCAGTAGAACATGAAGTTAAATTCTCTACAGTATTTAAATGTGTCTCTATATCATGAGTTCAAATACTATTTAGGTTGAACTTGCTATTATTTCCTTCAGGAAGTAAGATTATATATCATCATCATCATCTTCGTTTAGCGTCCGCTTTCCATGCTAGCATGGGGTTATATATATATATATATATATATACATAAACATAACGATAACTCTTATCAACGTAAACATAACGATGTAAGAAATTTGAAAAGCTGAACGCGAAACCGGTCATTTCTTCTAAACTTTGTCATTGTGAGAAAAAAATTTATAACATTCTTCAGACATATTGACTCAAATATATATTTTTTAACCTTTTAAAACAAGCCTTCTGTAGTTTTTTCACTTTTTACTATTTTCTCTCTCTCTCTCTCTCTCTCTCTCTATATATATATATAATAAGGGTGGCTTGTTAGCAATTTTTCAACTGAAAGGCAAAAATAAATATGCCATTAAAGTGACTGAGCACACTATTCAGCACCACTATTACTGAGGGTTGGCAATGAGTATAGTGAAGAATTCTGGGTAGGAGTAGGGTTCCACCAAGGATCAGTCCTCAGTGCCCGCAGTAAGACTTCCGCCTGTCCACCTCCAAAAACCACCTTTTTTACAATTTTTTTTTGACACAAACCCCCCTTTTCGGCTATGGAGAATATGAATCTGCAAAAAAGTGGCAAAAATCGACATTTCTAAATTAACCCCCCCCCCCCCTCCCATTTCCTTCATTTTTAACTTTCTTCACAATTTTTCAAAATATGTGGAAAAATACGGAGATTATGATTCTGAAAAAAAATTTCCAAAATTCTTTGTAAAATTTTTTTTAAAGAATTTTTTTTTCTAAATATGCGGAAAAATACGGACATCATGATTTGGATAAAAATTTCAATACATTTCTGTACTTACGGTTACGGTTTTAGGGTTAGGGTTAAGATTAGGGTGTTAGGGTTAGGGTTTTAGGGTTAGGGTTTTAGGGTTAGGGTTATGGTTAGGGTTTTAGGATTAGGGTTAGTGTTGGAGAAAAAAGTCAAAATTGAAGAAGTTGTGGGGAAAGTGGGGTGGGAAATTTCACAATGCTAATTTTTGTCCATTTTCCGGAACCTCTGTATCTGAAAACGGGGATTTTTGGCAAAAAAAAATTACAAAAATAAACAAATTTAGGAGAAAATGGGAGTGGGGGATGGGCAGAAGTCTTTCCGCGACCTCTTATTCATCATAGTCCTTCAGGCAATAACAGAGGAATTCAAGACAGGATGCATCTGGGAGCTTCTCTATACTGATGACCTTGCTCTAATAGCTGAGTTACTATCAGAACTAGAGGAGAAGTTTCAGGTGCAGAAGTAAGGTCTAGAATCAATGGGACTTAGAGTTAATCTAGCAAAAACCAAATCAAATACCACAAGACTTCTGGGTCAATGATCGATCAATTCCACCAACCCATCACTGTAGCCTGATTCTGTATTTATTGACTTTAAAAGAATGAAAGGCAATGTTAATTCCTGTGGAAAGCTGAAGTACCACCATTTCAGCTTTCAATGTGAAAGGATCAGTAGAATGAAAAAAATATCCGCCTTAGGAAACAGGTAAAGAGTGATAACAAAAAGAGCATTCAGACCTAGAAAATCTGCCTCAACAAGTTTCATTTAAACCATGCCAAAATGATAAAATGGACATTTAAAGTGAGTAAATGAAGAAACAAATGAAAACTGCATTAATTTTGTAAATTCAAGTTCTTATGTATTTGCATTCACTTTTGGCACTAAAACAACAATAACAGCCTATTTTGTTATACTGGTGGCAGTTGATTTTCTTCATAATGAAGGATGTTGCAGAGGTTTCTGAAACCCTGAAGCCATTCATGAATGAGTTTAATTTGGGTAGTGAAAGAGTTGTGAGTTAAATCTTCAAAGTATTTGAGAATGAGAAAACTTCTGTGCCCATGGTACAGCTGTATTAAAATGCTGAAATGCCTGTTCAGTTACAGAAATTGTAGGTACCACAATCTAATCATAATTTGCTGTAATGTTGTCTCTCTCAGTCTGTGATGGGCAATGGCATGACCATCAATGGAACTCGAATACTTTGGGAGTATATAAGTTCAGAACACTTGGAGCCAAATCAAATACTATGAGATTTCTGGTTCAATGATTGATCAATTCCCCCCCCCCCATCACTGTAGCCTGATTCTGTATTTATTGACCTTAAAAGAATGAAAGGCAATGTTGATTCCAGTGGAATTTGAGTTCAAACACCAGAGGACCACAACAAATACTACAAATCATTCTATCCAATGCTTTGATAATGATTCTGCCAATTATATATAGTGTATGTATATATATATCATATATATCATATGTACTATATGCATATATTTATATATATATATATATATATATATATATTATATATAAATTTAAAAGAAGATGTATCATTACCATTATTAATGATATTAATAAGGTAATAATAAATTGGCTAGTAAATTCACACCGTTAAAGGCACAGATTCAGTAGGGTATATAATACCACTTTATATATATACAAGGCTTTGGTCAGCCTAAGGCTATAGTAGAAGACACTTGCTCAAGGTACCAGACAATGGGAGTGGACTGGAACCATGTGGTTGGGAAGCAAGCTTCTTACCACACAGCCACTATATATATATATATCACGGCTATATCATATTGAATACACTATATCGTATTGAATGGTTCTAATCCAATCACTGAAGTTAAGCAATGTCAAGCCTAGTCAGTACTTAGATGTGTGACTTCTTGGGAATCCTAGGTGCTGTAAGCATCTCACACTTTTCAAGGTGGTGCTCCAGCATGGCTCCAGTCAAATGACTGAAACAAGTAAAAGAGAAAAAGAATATATACATACATATATATATATATATATATATATATACATACACACACACACACACACACACATATATATATAGGTAAAACTTGGAAAAGGATGTGAAACGTGGAGTAGATAAAACATGGGACAACTGATGAAGGGATTGTTCTTTATGTTGCCTGTCTCATTTCTCTATTTGTTTCTTTCATTGTCCCCAAAAAGTTTGTTTTCCAAGTTTTTATTTTTTATGTTCTCGTTTTCCATTTTATTCAAGTTTTTTTTTATGTCCTGTACCCATATATGCATGTATATATACATATATATGTAGGCATGTACATATATGTATGTAAATACGCATATATATATATATATATATATATATATATATATATACGTGCAGGCGGCATGTAAAAAGCACCCACTACACTCATGGAGTGGTTGGCGTTAGGAAGGGCATCCAGCTGTAGAAACATTGCCAGATTAGACTGGAGCCTGGTGCAGCCTTCTGGCTTCCCAGAACCCCGGTCGAACCGTCCAACCCATGCTAGCATGGAGAACGGACGTTAAACGACGACGACGATATATATACATACATATATACACATATGTAATACCCTTCCACAACAACACTTAGAAAGAGTAGATATAACAGAATTGTTAAATAAATAGCTAGCATAACTTTTCAACAATGTATCTATTTGTAATATATTTTCTCTTCCTGTTTTAGTTGTTTCTTACCAGGACTACCCTATAAGGCTACAAGCAAAACTGTTTGCCTAATCATTACTTTGCACTACAGTTAGAAACATCTTTTTTTTTACAAAAAGACCACCACCGACACTTCTTACCTCATCACCACCACCACCATAAAAACCACCACCACCACCACTGCCACCACCGCCACCATAATCAAAATCACAGTTGTCATCATTTCCCATCTTTTCACCATCATCTGTTTTTTCCTTCCTCAGTTTTATAGCTTCCATAGCTAATCTCAGCTGCTTCCATCACCTGCTCCTAATTCATTGAGCCATCTATTTAATATATCATCTCTCTCTCTCTCTTTCTCTCCATCCATTTCCCTTTCTTTCTATCACTCTTTCTCTTTCTCTCCATTCATTTCTCTCTCTTCCTTTCTCTTTCCACACACACATGCACACACACACACATACATGTGCACATACATTTCCTTTGCTTCATTTTGATACTCTATCTGTCTATCTATCTATCTGGTTGTCTATCTATCTGCCTACCTGCCTGTCTGTCTGTTTGTTTATCTATCCATTCTTCTATCTATCTATCTATCTATCTGTATGCCTGTTTGCCTGCCTGCCACCTATCTATCTATCAGTCTTTCTGTCTATCTGTCTCTCTAAGTATCCAATCTCCAATAAAAGCAATATGTTATTTCACAAATACACCACACCTTAAATACTTCTTCAGTTAATGTATTGCACTGAATTGAACTCTTCCACCATAACCACTGAATTTCCAATGAAGCTGACACTAAACTCACCAATGTCAGAAAACTTCATTGCTTATTGATTGCAATTGGATCTTATCCATGACGCAAACCAGAGCTTTTTTGCTGTTCCACTTTCCGCTTTTATTTCAATTACCCACACCAACCTTCCCTCGTTTTGCTATATCAAACCCATATATATGTATCCGCACATGCACACACATACACACACATGTATATGAGTATATGAAATGTGAATGAAGAGTATATTTTTCTTTTATGGTTTCCTTTGGGTTATTGAAAGAAACAAAAATAAACATATTTAATTTTATTGACTGTAAGTAGCTGGCTTACCAACCACATAGTTCCAGGTTCAGTCCCACTACATGGCACCTGCGCAAGTGTCTTCTACTATAGCCTCGGGCTGACCAAAGCCTTGCGAGCGTATTTGGTAGAGGGAAATTGAAAGAAGCCCATTGTATATATGTTTATATATGTTTGTGTGTCTGTGTTTGTTCTCAACATTGCTTGGCAACCTATGCTGGTGTGTTTGCGTCCCCATAACTTAATGGTTCAGCAAAAGAGACTGATAGAATAAGTGCTACGCTTACAAAGAATAAGTCCTGGGGTTGATTTGCTTTACTAAAGGTGATGCTCCAGCATGGCCACTGTCAAAATGACTGAAACGAGTAAAAGAATAAAAGCATCATCCTCATCATCGTCGTCGTCGTCATTTAACGTCCTTTTTCCATGCTGACATGGGTTGGACGGTTTGACTGGGGTCTGGCAAGCCAGGAGGCTGCACCAGGCTCCAGTCTGATCTGGCAATGTTTCTACAGGTGAATGCCCTTCCTAATGCCAACCACTCCGAAAGTGTAGTAGGTGCATTTTACATGACACCAGCATGGGAGCCAGTCAGGCGGTGCTGGCATCAGCCACGTTCAGATGGTGCTATTTATGTGCCAGCGGCACAGGAGCCAGCCAGTCGGGGCGAGGGGGCTGGCATCGACTACATTTGGATGGTGGTTTTTATGTTCCGAATGCTAGCATGGAAAATGGACGCTAAACGATGATGATGATGATGATGAAAATAAGATTTACTTTTTGTGGTTTAAATTTAAATCTGTCTTGTTTGATATATGACGAAGATAAGGATAAGTGGTAAACTGGTATGTGGTGTTAGCTTACAATGTTTGCCGTTTAACCAACTCATGTGTATTGATATCTCAATTCATCACCATCACCACCATCATCATCATCATCACCACCACCATCATCATCATTAGCTTTTAACGTCTGTTCTCCATGCTAGCGTAGATTGGATGGTTTGACAATAGTTGACCAGCCAGAGAGCTGCCTGGGCTCCATGTGTCTATTTTGGCTTGCTTTCTATGGTTGGATGCCCTTCCTAATGCCAACCACTTTACAAACTATAGTTGGTGCTTTACATGGTCCTAACATGGGTGCTTTAATGTGGCACCAGTATGGGCGCTTTTATGTGACACTAGCATAGGCGTTTTTACATGGTACTGGCACTAGTGCTCTTATGGGGGACTAGCACCTACAAACCCACAAGACTAGGATCTCTTGGCTGAGAGAGGGATGTAGAGGATGTGCTTGTATGTATGGACAGCCACAAGTTTACTTAGCTTGATGTGCCTTCTCAATTATCATAGTTAAAATGTTCCATTCTTTCACTAAACTGTCAGAAACTTTGTTATTAGCAGAATGGAAAATAGCTTTGATGCAAATGAGTTTGTTTAATTATTAAAAGAAATATACAGTTATTTAAAATTTAGAAGGGCTACACAGCCCTTCAACATATACAGAAAAAATCCTTTGAAAAAAATATGTAATTTAACTAAAAGATATGGTTTTTTCCATCATACAAGTGGAATTTTCCTGACCAAAATTTGCAGTAAAAAATTGTAGGTTGACTTACACTCCAAGATAACTTTGGAGGACCAAATATTCCATGTGAATTGCTGTAGGATTTGACAGGAGTGACTGTGTGGTAAGTAGCTTGCTTGCCAACCACATGGTTCCGGGTTCAGTCCCACTGCGTGGCACCTTGGGCAAGTGTCTTCTACTATAGCTTTGGGCTGACCAAAGCCTTGTGAGTGGATTTGGTAGATGGAAACTGAAAGAAGCCCATTGTATATATGTATATATGTATATATATATATATATATATATATATATATATATATATGTATGTGTGTGTGTGTGTGTGTATGTGTATATATGTTTGTGTGTCTGTCCTCCCAACATCGCTTGACCACCAATGCTGGTATGTTTACGTCCCTGTAACTTTGTAGTTCGACAAAAGGGACTGATAGAATAAGTACTAAGCTTACAAAGAATAAGTCCTAGGGTCGATTTGCCTGACTAAAAGCAGTGCTCCAGCATGACCACAGTCAAATGACTGAAACAAGTAAAAGACTAAAAGAGTAAGATAGTGACAGTGTTTGAATGTTTACACTACATGGTTGCACTATATGCTACATCAACTTGTATGCTGGAAAATATGGTATGAAATATTTTTACTTTATACAACAAGTAAAAAATATGAAATGATAAGAAATATAGTACTACTAGTCTTATCAGATTTTTTATGAGGCCTCTGTTAGTCATTGTTTACTATACTTCTGCACATGTATAAGCAGGCCTGGGCAAGAATTTTCATGGAATACTGGCACTTGTCCATATATGCAAGTCTCTTCTCTCTAAGCTACCAATGTCTATCCAAGGGAATGGCTGCATATAAGGACCTATACAACTTGGCATCAATGTATAATAGTTGCAGACATTTACTGCTAGAATACAAAGAACTCAAACAGATATAGCAAAACATCTTGCCTGACTCTGATGGGTTCACCAAATACCATGCTGGCTTGGTATTTTTTTAATTAACCCACAAAAAACGAAAGTAAAGTTGAACTCAGAAGACAGACATTTAGAACAAAACCTAAAAAAAACTAACAAAATAGTATAGAGATTCTCCTCTACTCTGAAAAGTGCAAGTTTATCCACATGCACACACACTCAACATGCATACACATAAGCACATGTCACATAATTCAGATAATCACAAACCCTAACTTAAAAAAAGAAGTCTTGTCACTTTATTAGCGGCTTAATTTAAAAAAGAAGAGTCTTGTCACTTTATTAGCGGCCAGCTTAAATATTGCATGTTTTCTTTGCATGAGTCATTGCATGGATCAGATGAAGCTTATTGGGGCAGACTTTTATGGCTAGTTGCCCTTCCTGCTGCCAACCATTACCTGTATCCAAGCAAAGTAGTATTTCCTGTGTTCCGACATGTTTTCTAAGAATATTGGAAATGAATGATGCACATTTACAACAATCATGTGATGTCAAGACAAGAAGACACAAACGTACACACACATACATGCATGTGTGCTTGCATGTGCATGTGTATATATGTGTGTACCTCACACATATGCACATATATATGAGTGTATATATAATATATATATATATGTGAGTGTATGTGTGTACGTATGTATATAATGTATGCATATAAACATATACATATATATATACACACACACATACATACATGCATACATATATTTATACTCACACACACATATATATGCATGCAAATATATTTACATAGACATACATATGAATATATATATATATATATATATATATATATATATATATATATATGTGTGTGTGTGTGTATGTGTGTGTGTGGATATGAATATATGGCTGTCTTAATGTATATCTTCTTGGCATATGTGGTGTGTGTGTGTGTGTGTGTGTGTGTGTATATATTATGCTACAAGCAGGAGGAACAACACGAACAAACATAACCCAAAAGTCAATAAATAGAGAAAGATTCTGGAACATTCTATCCTTTAGATGTTTATATAGTTAATCTATATCTTGTTTCTATTGCACCATTCAATCAATACTAAGCTCACAGAAGCACTTTCTCATATACATTTACATAAAGACATATTCACAACTATGCACTTTTGATATATATATATATATATATATAAATAATACATACAAACATATATATATATATATATACATACATATATGTATATGTATTTATATATGTATATTTTGTTGAGGTATAAGTGCATGTGTGCACATATATATATATATGCAAATATAAGCATGATTGAATAGCTTGCTATAGTCATATGTACACATGTGAATAAATATACACATACATATACATATGTAAATAAATACAATGATCTGACGACCTGTCTCTGTGTGTGTGTGTGTGTGTGTGTGTGTGTGTGTGTGTGTGTGTGTGTGTGTGTACATATATGTGTATGAATATGAAAGTATGGGCATATTAGTGTATGTCTTCTTAGCACATATGTGTATGTACATATGGAAAATCTTGTAACATCTATCAGAACATTTTTCTTGATCATTGCTTTGCTTTTTTTTCTTTCTCTGCATGCTTTATGAAACATGTAATTGAGATGGGAGTTTCAGCTTTGGAAATGTTACCTGTGCATGGAGTATAAGTAAATAGAGAATAGGGATAGAGATGTATATTGGTCTGCTATGAACTCAATTCTAGTGTGTCTGCCATGATCAGCAGGAATATACATAGAAATAATATACCATAACAGAAAGAATATAAGTGCAGGCATGGCTGTGTGGTAAGAAGCTTGCTTCCCAAGCATATAGTTCTGGGTTCAGTCCCACTGTGTGGCACCTTAGGCAAGTGCCTCCTGCTATAGCCTCTGGCTGACCAAAACCTTGTGAGTGGATTTGGTAGACAGAAACTCTGAGAAGTCTGTTGTATATATATCTACGTATATATTTATGTGTGTGTCTTTGTGTCTGTGTTTGGCATTCCATCATCGCTTGACAACGGTTTTTGCATGTTTACATCCACGTAACTTAGCGGTTTGGCAAAAGTGACTGATAGAATAAGTAGCAGGGTTACAAAAAATAAGTCCTGGGGTCTATTGCTTTGACTAAAAGGCAGTGCTCCAATTTGGCTGTAGTCAAACGACTGAAACATGAAAAAGAATAAAAGAATAAGAGTTAATAAATATTCTAAACATTTATATAGCTACAAAACCCTCACTTTCTGAGTCACAACATGTTTGTGATCATGCATTTATCTAAGACAGCAGCTAAAACTTAGCTCTCAAGGGAGGTGTTTCTTGTGCCTTGATGTTGCAGTTCCTTTGTTGTCTTCAATGAGTTAAAGTAGAATAGTAGATAGATATCTCAATGCATAACTGTTCAACACAGTTTTGTCTCATCCATGCAAAGAAGGAAAAGTGGATATTAAGCAATGATGATGATGATAATGATAAATCTCTCTCTTGGCACTAAACCCAAACCCACCCACCATCCATCCATCAATATCACCATCATTTTATATATATATGTGTGTGTGTGTATATATATATATATATATATATACATACACACACACACACATATATTATATATATATATATATATATAATATATATATATAATATATATAATATATATATGTATATATTTCTTTACTACCCACAAGGGGCTAAACACAGAGGGGACAAACAAGGACAGACAAAGGGATTAAGTCAATTACATCGACCCCAGTGCGTAACTGGTACTTAATTTATCGACCCCGAAAGGATGAAAGGCAAAGTTGACCTCGGCGGAATTTGAACTCAGAATGTAACGACAAACGAAATACCGCTAAGCATTTCGCCCGGCGCGCTAACGTGTCTGCCAGCTTGCCGCCGTGCTGATGTTACATCTGTACTGGTGTGATGTCCATGTTAGTGCCATGTAAAAAGCATCCACCACACTGTGAAGTCATTGGGATTAGGAAGGGCATCCAGCTGTAGAAACCAAGCCAAAACAGACTGGAACCTGATGCAGCTCTCCTGCTTGCCAGCTCTGGTCATGCCACCATGGAAAATAGATGTTAAATGATGATGATGATGTGCAATGGGATCCTTTCAGATTCTGTCAACCAAATCAGCTCACAAGGCTTGGGTTGACCTGAAGCTACAGTAAAAGACCCTTGTCTATGGCACCATGCAATGAGACTAAACCCAAAACCATGTGATAAACATATATACATACATATGTGCTTATATATAATTGTTAAACAGGACAGCAGATATTAAGGCAAGGCAAACATCACAATTCGTATACAATATTATTATAGGAAGAAATTCAAAATTTTACAGCTGTTTCTGGGATATCCTCAAATATAGGATATTCCATCATCAGAGACAAATAGGGGAAAAAAATAGGGAAAATGAAAATGGTAATTATTAATAAGATAATGACATAGAAGAAGGGAAGCGTACCTAGTTGTTTTACATCACCCGTGAACTAAATCCCCATACTTTGTATATACATATATATATATATATATATATATATATATATATATATATATATATATATATATATATATATATATTATACAGGCAGTAAAAATACAGGCAGTAAAAATATATATACATATACATACATACACATACATATATATATATATATCACAGGCAGTAAAAATATATATATATACATATACATAGTTACAAATATATATATGTACACATTCATCCCTTTCCTTATTTAAACATTTCTTTAATTATTTCTATCTTCATTCTACTGTATTTACTACGTGAGCCACTCCCATTAGTTTTCACCAGATCTACACTACTCTAATCTTAACCATATCTCTGTAACCTATACCTACACATTTAATTCATTCTTATTTCTTTATTTTAACATATGTTTCTTTTAAAAATTTAGAGAATCATTAGAGGAAAATTTGAAACCAGACTGTTATAAGAATCAGGGTAGTTGGAGTGAACAGGAACCTAGTCAATTATGTTTATTTTCAGGTTTGGTTATCTTATTAAACACCCGCCTCATACACATGCATATATGTACAATCAAATACATTTACACATAAACATATGTGTGTGTGTGTGTGCCTGTATGTATATGTAGAAGCACATGGCTTAATGATTAGGGTGTTGTCCTCATGATTATAAGATTTTGATTCCCAAACTGAGCGATGCTTCATATTCTTGAGCAAAACACCCAATTCATATTGCTCCAGTCCACTGCACTGGCAAAAGTGAGTAATCCTGTGATGGACTGTTGTCCTGTACAGTAGAAGGATATGCATCACAGAACCTGGAAAACCAGCCTCGTGAGCCTATGGCTTATGAAGGGCCTTTAACCCTGTGTTTTTATGTATATATGTATGTATGTATGTACATACATACATACATTCATACATACAAGCATACATACATGTGTGTGTGCATACATATTTTTTTAAAAACTGGTGTTTAATCTCTGGACAACCCTGATCAAGCAGACCATTGTTAAAAGGTGTTCCATCATATGATCATACGTGTAATACCCTAACCACTAAGCCATGTATCTCTACATACACACACACACACATAAAGATTCAGGTGAATAAGGCACTTAAATGGTGAGGCGCTGGATTGTGTCAGAATGAAAATACATACACAGCAACTATAGATGAATACAAACATAGGTACTGAAGTACAGGCAGAAAGATATTCAGGTTATGTATACAATTAATTAAACCATACTGAGTATATCATCAGCCCATGGGCTAATTCAGAAACACGCATTATGTTAAATGTATGGGTCCATAATATACTTTGGAACACGTGGGGTGCAGGTTCCAAGAGAGGTGGAAACAGCTGTAATGAATTTACACCTATCCATCGTTTGTTATTTATTCATAAGCATGATTGTGTGGTAAGAAGCTTGCTTCCTAACCACATGGTTCCAAGTTTAGTTCCACTACGTGGGACCTTGGGCAAGTGTCTTCTACTATAGCCTCAGGGCAACCAAAGCCTTGTGAGTGGATTTGGTAGATGGAAACTGAAAGAAGATCATTATATATATATATATATATATATATATATATATATAAATGTATGTATGTATGTATGTAAGTATGTATGTATTATCTGAAATAGAATACCTGCATATCAATTAATCACCAAAAATTGAATTAATATTGAATTTTATCTGATACTTTGTATATTTATAGATAAATATATAATTACACGATAAATAAGACCCCAAAGTACGATATGTAGTTGCATATAGCACTGAAGGGTTGCACCTGATTGATTTGGAAATTTGTTTTCCCAAATTATATATATATATATATATACATATATATATATATATATATATAATATATATATATATATATATATATATATATATACACACATATGTATATATATTTATGTATGGGTGCCTATATTTGTCTCCCCACCATCACTTGACAAATGATGGTGGTGTGATTATGTTCCTGTAACCTAGCAGTTTGGCAAAGGCATTTGATAGAGTAAGTACTGGGCTTACAAAGAATAAGTCTTATGGTTGATTTCTGTAACTAAAAAAAAATCCTTTAAGGTGCTGCTACAGCATGGCCACAGTCAAATGACTGAAACGTGTAAAAGAATAAAGGAATATGTGTGTGTGTGTGTGTGTATGTATATGTGTATGCATGTGTGTGTTTGTCTCTCCTTGTCTTCTTTGTCTTTTATTCTTCTGATATTTGGTAGTGGTGGTGGTGGTGGAGGAGCGATAAAATAAAGTTGAGAGTGGTGGATTAGTGGAATTCCGAGAGCATTTGTGGACAAAATTCTTTGTGGCATTTGTACTGCTGACTCTTTATGTTCTGAGTACCCAAGTAGGAATGGGGAATTTGTCAACATCTAACCGACTTGATGTAGTCCTTAAAAAAGGAAGGCAATGGGGAAATCACATGAAAATTTCCTTACAAATGCTTAGTGCTTGAAAAGGAATTCATTAGGGGTCATTTGCTGACGTGATGGTGCTAGAAAGAAAGAATGAAAGAAAGAAATTATGACACCCAGGGAAGGTTAAATTTATGAGTTGACAAGAAAACTGAAACTAGGTGGGCTCGAGTAGGGTATTCTATGGAATCAACAAAACTTCTAGGGAACGAGATCGTTCTTGTATCTGGTGACATAGATAAACAAAAAGTTTATTATTTCATGGTTGCCCTGTGGTCCACCATATTGGTAATCTAAAACACACACATGCTTACAGCTTTAATTTTGCTTCATTAGTAGTAGTAGTAGTAGTAGTAGTAGTAGTAGTAGCAGCAGCAGCAGCAGTCACCGTTGTTTGGCTGTGGTTCAAGGCATTAGAACGTAGGACTACAAAATTTACAAATGTTATTCCATTTTTTGATGGTAAATTAAGTGTAATTTGAGGGAGATTTGCTAGCTAATTCTAGCAGATTGAGTGACCACATATAGGCTCTACTGATAACTCACACATACATGTACATATATACATGCACATAAACACACACGCATGCACACACACACATACATACAAACACACACACAATTAAGGTTTTTAACCCCCTCACCCCAAACTATGAAGCCCAGTCTTACAATAAACAACTCAAGACATTAGACTGTAGAGCATCTTTACATTTTAGACTTTTATCCTTTACTTGTTTCAGTCATTGGACTGCAACCCTGCAGGAGCACTATCTTTAAGGGTTTTAGCTGAATGAAACAACCCCCCACCCACCAGCATTTAATTTTTAAAGCTTGGTACTTATTTTATTGGCCTTTAAGCTGAACCATTAAGTTATGGTGATTTAAACAAACCAAAGCATTTGTCAAGCAGTGGTGGGGACAAGACAGGCTTCTATCAGTTTCTATCTATGAAATCTACTCAGACGGCTTTGGTTGGCCTGGGGCTTTGTAGAAACCACTTATCCAAGGTGCTATGCATTGGGTCTGAACTCAGAACAATGTGGTCGGGAAGCAAACTTCTCACCACATAGCCATGCCTGTGGTGAATGCTTCAGACCATGATCCTGTGCTTGCTACTGAGGAGGAATGTGAAATCTGAAACGTTGGTACTGCTGTTGGCCATTCACCTTAAATAACAAAATTTATATGTAGCAAGTTTACCCCTAGTATAATTTAAGGGAAGAATTTTATCCATTGCTCAATATAACACTGCTACATTAGTCAACTATGTCTGGTTTGATAAAGAAGGTACCAGTTTAGAGTTGTACATTGGTAGAATTGTCAGTGTATAGGAGAAGATGCCTTGTAGGAAAGCCTCTTGTGGATTGTTAGATGTGGTGATGGTGTTTGTGATAGAGTCTTCCTTGGTGGTGCTGAGAGTAGTTGTGGTGTTGCTGTTAGTGGTGGTGAAGATTGTATGATGACGATGAAGATGATGAGAAGGAAGAGGAGGAAGAAGATGTTGGCTTAAAGATCAATAAAATTAGTATCAGGCAAAGTACTGAGGTTGACATAATTGACTAAAAGCTTTGAAGATGATGTAACCAGCTTAGATGGCCACAATCCAAAGCACGGAAACTAGAAAAGGAACATTTTTCAGCAGTTTGGAAATTTGTTCTGAGAGATTTAAGAAATCATCATGATTACCATGAAAATCTTCATCATACAACTACCACCATAATCCTTCTCTTCCTCCTCATTACTGTTGTTAGCATCAACATTAGCAATGGTGGTGTTGGGGTCAGCAGCATCATTGACATTGGTGTCAGCATCTTCAACATTAGCTTTGGTGACATCATCATCATAATTTTTGTATCTGAAGATGGTGAGCTGGCAGAATTGTTAGCACGCCGGGTGAAATTCTTAGCAGTATTTCATCTGCCACTATATTCTGAGTTCAAATTCTGCTGAGGTTAACTCTACCTTTCATCCTTTCGGGGTCGTAAATTAAGTACCAATGGAAAACGGGGGGTCAATGTAATCGACTAGTCCTTCCCTCAAAAATTTCCAGGCCTTGTGCCTATAGTAGAAAGGATTCTTTCTATGACTGCGTTTTTTTCCATGCTGGTATGGATTGGGTGAGATTTGTTGTTGTGGCAGCGTTTTATGGTTGGATGGATTCTTTTTCTAATGCTGCCTCTTACTTGTTTTGCAAGAAATGTATTTTAGTTCATAGTTTCACATGAAATACCAAGCTTCTGGCATATTGTTTATGTTGGACAGGAATATCATCACTACGAGCTTAAGAGTGTTAATGCAAAGACAAATGAGCAGAAACGCATACACATGCATATGCACACACACATGAGTATGCACACACACATACACACACACACGTGTGCATATGCATATGCACATGTTCATATAATAAGCTTCATGTAGTTTCCATCTACCAAATTTCACTCACAAAAATTGATCAACACATCATTATCCTCTTAATCATCATCTTTTAACCTCCACTTTCTATGCTGGCATGGGTTGGACGGTTTGACATAGAGCTGGCTAGCAGAGAGTCATCCAGACACCAGCTGTCTATTGAGGCATGGTTTTTACAGCTGGATGCCCTTCCTCATGCCAACCACTTAACAAAGTATGCTGGGTGCTTTTTACATGCCACAGACATGGGTATGTTTATGCAGCACTGGCATGGGTGCATTAATGTTGCATTAGCACAAGTGCTTTTTAAGTGGCACTGGCACCTGAAAGTACAAGCCTGTATATGTAGAAGACAGCGATTTTACTTAGCTTGACAGAAAAAAAATGCATTTACCCAAGGTGCCATGCAGTAAGATTGAATTCATAATCACAAGATTGGGAAGTAAAATTTCTAACCACATAGCCAAGTCTATCCCAGTCCCACACCTATGTAATGGGTGCTTGCCATGTCTACATAAGAAACTCCTTCTAAACTTGATGAGGTAAAAGGGTGTGCACCAAAAATGATAAAGGCATGACTGATATCAGCTGTTTTGCTCAGTGAGAAGTTAATACCTTAGAGAAAGATATAAACAAGGAGTAGTATTGGGGCTGGCATAGGGATACTTTAAGGTCAGTAAGGTGAGGACTGCTCGTCACAAAGATTGGTTTAAAACTAGGTTAATTAGAGAGTAAAGAGAATAGTCCAAAGTTTATTTCCACCTTATGCCACCATGTAGGATCATATGACAAAAGAACTTGTTTTGTAAGAATGTTCTGATGTTGTTGTTATTGTTGTTGTTGGTGGGGGTGCATGATGGTTGTGGTGTTTGAAATGTGGTTGTTGGTTGTCATGGTGATAATAGTAAAGATGATGATGTTGTTTTTGTGGTAGTTCCTTAGTTCCTGGTAAGCACTGGCTGAAAAAATCATTCCAACTCTGTGCATACCATCATTTATTTTCAGGCATTGTGTATCTAGGACTACATTTTATAGTATGCCCTTCCCTTTTATGAAACTGTGGTAGATGTGTGTGTGATTGGAGGAAGATTTGGCTGTTATTTCTAAGTTTGACAGCAAGTAAGCCTCCTGTTGTGGTGGGTGTGTTGTTGTTGGTGCTAGTAGTTGTGGCAGTGTTGGTGTTGCTAGTGGTCATGAGGATAGTGGAGGAGGAGCAAGAAGAGGAAGAAGAAAGAGGAGTGGGAGGAGTAGAAGGGGGAAGAGAAGAAGAAGAAAGAGGAGGAGGAGGAGGAGGAAGAAGAAGAAAGAAGAATAAGAAAAGAATAAGGAAGGAGAAAGATGAGGATGAGGAGAAGAAGGATGAGAAGGAGGAGAAAAAGGAGAGGGAGAAGGAAGAGATGAGACAAAAGAAGAAGAAGAAGAAGAGAAGCACAATTAAAAAATGGAACGCCAATAAAGAATTACAAAAGAAAAAGAGAATGAAACTAGAGAAAAATGGAAAAGACAAAGAGGAACAAAAGGAATTACAATAGAAATAAATGAAGGAAAATATGAAATGAAAAAGCTGTTGACAATAGGAAGAGGTTTGGTTGTTTATGTTGACCCCAGTACTTGACCAGTTCTTATTTTATCAGTTCTGGAAGTAGAATAAAGAAACTCAAACCCATTGCAGCAAGTGCAATAATAATAATTGTTTTGTAAATTAGGCACAAGGTGTGGTTGTGTGGTAAGAAGTCTGTTTCCCAACCACATGATTTTGGGTTCAATCCCACAGAAACATAAAAGGCTAAATCAACCTGGGTATGATTTGAACTCAGAATATAGAGGACTTTAATAAAATATCACTTGGCATTTTGTCCAGTGCTCTAACATATTTTCCTCTGCTGTAGTTTCGAACAAAGCAATAAAATTTCACATTTTGTAGAAAGGCACAGTCTAAGAAATTCATACTATTTTCTAATTAGTACTCATTTTAGTAGCATTTACAACTTTAAAAAAGTCAAAGTGGATTTGGTGATATTTGAGCTCAGAATGGAAAGAGATGTAACTAAATACTTGAGGGTATTTTGTCCATTACACTTCTAATTCTCCTAATTACCATTATTTCAATTGCTCCACTGAGATATTTTCTGTTTGACTGGCCTTGTGGGAATTGTAAAGTATGTACCTCCTTTACAGTAACACACCTGTTTCTGTCCTCATTTTCCTCTCTCTCTCTGGCCAGGTAACCATGTACCTCCCCTATAACAAAAACACCTGTTTCTGACTCTTTGTCTCACTATAACCTTTCATCATCTAACACAAGATCCCCTCCTCCAATGTCCCTTCCCTGATGACCCTGCCAATGCTGGTGCCACTTAAAAGCATCCAGTCCACATTGTAAAGTGGTTGGAATTTGGAAGGGTACCCAGCTGTAAAAACCAAGCCAAACTGACCTCGCCTGAGCCACATAAAAAGCACTAAGTCCACTCTGCTGGGTGGTTGGTGTTAGGAAGGGCATCCAGTCATATAAAAAAAAGCATGTCAAAACAGACACAGAAGTCTGGTGCAGGCTCCTGCCTCGCCAGCTCTTGTCAAACCATTTAACCCATGTCAGCATGGAAGGCAGACATTAAATGATGATGATGAGTGAAAATTTTGAAATTTGGTGTATTGGTGTAATTTTTCATGCTGAATCATAGGGACTAATTCACTTTTCCCAGAATTAAAAAAAAAAGTTGCAGAGGTTTAAAGTTTGATCATTTTTTCCTCAGTCAGAAAACAAGATTTGGAAGCTGACATTTTATGCATGACTGCATGTGTTGTCAACTGTAAACAAATGAAATATTGATGGAATTCTGCTTTGCACACGTCATATAACCTCTCATAACATTATTATTTTTTTGGAATTTTCAGAAAATTTTTGCAAATTTGTATTCTAAACATGGGAATTAATACAATTATGCAACAACCGAAAAAAAAATTTGGTGCATGATTTAAGGGTTATTTAAGTGTTATGTTAAGCACATCTCATGACCACCTAATACCTCATGTATTTTAAGCATTTAATAAGTGAAAAATGACCACATGGGTAAACAGCTTGGTAAAAGCTTGGCTTGCTAATATGTGGCCTTTAATTGGCTAAAATTAACCAAAATTTTTAAATTTAAAAGCTATTAACTCTTTATTTATTGATTTATGGTGAACTTGAATTTCATGTCAATGGTTACTATACAAAACTACATCATTGCACCAAATATGAAATCAATTGGAACAAAAATTAAAGCAATTGCAAAGTGGCAGCTAAAGTGGCTATCCTCAAACATTGCTGATCACAATGTGCTTCCATTCTTCCCTTGTTGGCACCATTCTTTTCTATTTGAGCTCACTTCATCTGAGATTGTTCTGAGTTGTCTCTTGGATAACATTCAATGATTGTATGGATCTTCCTGTTGTTTATGAACCTTGCAATGTGTCTGGCCCAGTTGAATTCAGAACTTGTGTTTTCAGTATTCTGCCTTTACATTGTTTACTTTGCTCCATCGCCATAATAGCCCTACTGCCAATACCTATAAGAGTTCCAGTCAAGAAGGACATGAAGCAAGAAAATACCATTTCTTCAAAGTTTACACGGCAATGCTTGGTATGGTTATCAGAGACATTGATTTGAAAGACATTGCTTAGATAAATTCCTATGCATATGTAAACATATGACTAAATGTGTGTATGATGTGTGGGTGTTTGTGTGTGGGTGTTTGTGAGCGAGTGTTTGTGTGTGAGTGTTTGCATGTGAGTGTTTGCGTGTGAGTGTTTGCGTGTGAGTGTTTGTGTGTGGGTATTTGTGTATGAGTATGTGTGTGCTTGTGTATGTATGTATTGACAATTCAACCTGTATAGAAATAATTTGGAATTGTTTACTTCTTCTAAAGATAGGATGGATCAGTAAGGTATTGGTATTCCATCAGTTACGATGATGAGGGTTCCAGTTTATCCTATCAACAGAATGGCTTGCTCGTGAAATTAACGTGCATATGGCTGAGCACTCCACAGACACATGTACCCTTAACACAGTTCTGAGGGAGATTCAGCATGACACAGAGTGTGACAAGGCTGAACCACTGAAATACAGGTACTACTCATTTTTACCAGCTGAGTGGACTGGAGCAATGTAAAATAAAGTGTTTTGCTCAAAAACACAACACTGCCAGGAATTGAACTTATGACCTTGCAATAGTGAACCGAGTACCCTAACCACTAAGCCATGCACCCTTATGATCAGTAAGGAGTAGTAAGCTAATAACACACCTCTAATTTGCAGATGGTATTATACTCATTGCAGAAACCTCAGTTCACCTGCAGACCATAATGATAAAGCTGGACACACAGATTATAACAGTAGGTTTCAAAATAGATCACATGAAAACAAAATATATGCTGTTTGTAAACATGACACAAGGCTGAACAGTAGTGGGATGTAATGAAGTTGAGGATATGAAGAATGCCTTCAAGATGCTGAACGTTTTAGGCAAGATGATAAAGAACCAAGATGCTTGGTGCTCTGCTATACTTAAGAAGACCCATACTCAGCAGCAGAAGTGTTAAGACCAGACCCTCTGGTGGTGTAAAGGACTTGTGGTTGTGCCATGTAAAAGTGCCTGTGTGGTGTCATGCAAAAGTGCCCATGTAAAAGTGCACCATGTAAAGTGCCTGTATGACACCATGTAAAAGCACTCATATAGTGCCAAGTAAAAGCACCCAGCACACTCTGTAAAGTGGTTGGTGTTAGGAGGGGCATCCAGCTATAGAAACCATGCCGCATGGACAATGGATGTTAAATGACGATGGTGATGATGATGAAGATGATGATGAGGTTGATGATCCTGATCATGATGATGATGGTGATGATGATGAAAGAGTACATCTGCTTGGGACAGGCAGAAAAATATATGCTGGAACACAAATGTTGAAATCTCATGCAGATTAAGAACAGGGTGGAATATATTTGCCTTGACGACAGATGTGTTCAAAGCACAGCTGGATAAGACCTTGTATGCCAATCTCCTAAATAACTCCATCCCACTTGTGCTCTTACATGCAAATGAAATGTGGGCTACTATGATGATGGAAGTACAGCCACTGGATACAACACAAAAAATCACTGTCGGAGTATATCCAGTATATATCCAAAACAAGGTAATTCGAGAATGGAATGGAGTGAACAGGCAGATAAATATGGTAGCAGACATCTAAATATTCCTTAAGGGCAAAGAATTCTTAATATTTTCCTTACTGAATAATTTTTTTCGGTTGCTCTAAGAGTTTGAGGGTTTTCCTTGTGTGTATATGTGAGTGTATGTAGTATTTGTGTGTGTGTTTATATGTGTGTTTGCATGTATGGGTGTAAATATGAGTGCATGTGTATGGATATATGTAAGTATGCATAGATGAGAATGTATGCATGCATATGTGTGAATGTAAGCATGTATATTTGTGTGTATATGTTTATGTGCATGTATGTGAATGTAGATGTGTATGTATGTGTGTGAAACAATTATTAACTTCTCAACCTCCATTTTCTTTTTCTTCCTTTATATATATATATATATATATAATATATATATATATATATATATATATCAGAAAGTGTTTGTGCATGACTATATGTGTGAGTATGTGTGTGTGAATGTGTGTGTATGAGAGAGAGAGGGAGAAAGAGAAAGAGAGAGAAAGAGTGTGAGAGAGAGAGAGAGAGAGAGAGAGAGAGAGAGAGAGAGATAAAGACATACATACACACAAAGAGAAGATAGGCCTGAATATATAAGAGTGAAGTTGTGTATCTATATTTCACTGCTAGATTTTGTATGAGTATATATATATACATACACACACACTTATGTGTGTGTGTGTGTGTGTGTGTGTATATATATACATTTAAATATACACATATATATATATATATATATTTAAATGTGGGTGTATTTTGCAGCTTTGGTCTTTAAGAATCCATCAACAAACAGAAAAAAATACGGCGCTAAATGAAAAAGGAGCTCGGAAGGAGGATGTAAAAGAGAAAAAAAACATGGAAAAAAGAGGAGAGAGAGAGAGGTGTGGGCAGAGAAGAGAAGAGGGAAAACGAGAGAGAAAGAAAGAGGGGAAAAAAGCAAGAATGAAAAAGAGAAAGAAGGAGAAAATAGCTGAGGAATTGGCCATTTATAAATGCTGCTACATTTCCTTACTGTTCAGTCTTATCTTTAGAATAAGTAAACAATTCCAAATTGTCTTTATATAGGCTGAATTATAAATACATACATACATACACAACCCTCCAACCACATTTAGTCAGTCACTTATACAGACATATCTATACTTTCATGAATACATACATGTGTGCATGTACACAAACTCACTCACATACATATGTACATGCCTCCTGCACACACACACATGCATGCATACATACATATGTATATATATATATATATTTACATATATATATATTTACATATATATATATATTTACATATATTTACATATATATATTTTTACATATATATATATATTTACATATATATATATATATTTACACATATAATATATTTACACATATATATTCACACACACACACACTTATATATATATATATATATATATATATATATATATATATATCGAGAGAGAGAGAGAGACATACATACATACACACACAAACATATATATAGACATATTTATTACTTAGGCACACATGCATACATGTATGTATTACTTTTTATGTGTTAAATATACATATATATATATACACACACACATACCACAATCATCATCGTTTAACTGTCCAACTTTGCCATTCTTCCTTTTGTGGGGTGATAAATTAAGTACCAGTGAAACACTGGGGTTGAAGTAATCAACTTTCATCCTCCACCAATTTTCAGGCCTTGAGCCTTTAGTAGAAAGGATTATTAGTAATTCCGCTGAGGTCGATTTTGCCTTTCATCCTTTCGAGATCGATTAAATAAGTACCAGTTATGTACTTGGGTTGATGTAATTGACAATCCCTTTGTCTGTCCTTGTTTGTCCCTTCTATGTTTAGCCCCCTGTGGGCAATAAGGAAATAAATTATTATTGTTATTATTATTATTATTATTATTATTGCTATATAGAAGAGCTATAACCCGCAACCAACAGACATACCCAATCTCAGGCAAAATGAAAATCACCAATGACCCCATTGTGACTTCATAGCAAAATTCATACTTGGACTGAAATTACATTTCTTTTCTTTAACTTTAAGACTTCTCCTTCAAACACTCATATGTTGAAACTGACAGGAGGAACCATCATCATCATCATTATTATTATACAAGGCAGCAAGCTGGCAGAATTATTAGTATGCTGGGGAAAATGTTTAGTAGCATTTTGTTCATCTTTATGCCCTGGGTTCAAATTCTGCTGACGTTGACTTTCACGGTGAATAAAATAAGAACCTCATCAACTGGGGTTGATGTAGTTGATGTGACCCTTCACCCCAACCCAGTACCCATATATGCATGTATATATACATATATATCTAGGTATGTACATAAATGTATGTATATATGCATATATTTATATATTATTTATATTATTATATGATCGAACGCCATGCATCCTTTTCCAATTAAGTTTTATCCGTATATATACATATATGTATGTATGTATACATAATAGTGGGGTTTTTGGAAAGTAATTATGTATTTCACTGCTACAAATTAGAAGACAATTGACCAATTCATGACAATACATATAAGGTGACCAGCAATGTCAGGATCTAATTTGTTAGTTTATTTGATATGTCATTTATTGTGTAAAGTGTAACTCTTTAAACAATTAAAACACATTCACATTTGCTTATTGCATGAAATTTGAAAGTGTACTAATGCTGTATAAACAAATAAAAAAACATTATGGAGCATAAACTGGAAGCAGTTAAACTTTGTTTATGCCAGCTGAAGCCTTAACATTTTTAAAATGACAATTATTATTTTGTAACATGCCTTCTGAAAGACAAACTCCATTTCATGACAATCTTTTAGGTTCACCGAACCCTTTTACGTGTATTTGGTTGATAGAAATTGAAAGATGCCTGTAGTATATAGATTGGATTACCTATGTTCATTCCACTTCAGGACAAAGGCCTCAGTATGTCTTCTCCACCAACCACAGTCTGATGTACAGGCCGTGAATTTGAGCTTGTGGCCATATTGGTTTGATGAGTCTACTCTGCACACTAGCTTGACATGGCTTGGATGAGGGGTGCAATTTTTCTTTATGCAAGGAGTAAAGTTGATTACAACTCCAGTGGTCAAACGGTACTATTTTATTGATGAAAGGCAAAGTTGACCTCGATGGAATTTGAACTCAGAATGTAAAGATGGCTGAAATACCACTAAGCATTCTGTCAACTCACCACCTGTCATGTGTATATACATGGCTGATATGTACCTGTACCTATACATATATACACCCTAGCAAACACATTCATACCAATGAGCTGATGCAATCAGCTCTCACCTACATGCCAACTTACATATATGTGAGCACTTCCACCACAAGCATAATCGATACACATGCATAGGCATCAGACACTCACATCTACACACTCATAGCTGGTATACATACACACATACACCCTTGCTGATCTTGTATCTGATGTCTCTCACACCCATTCAAAGTCTGGCTAGCCATGCAGTCCAAGAAATTCTGTTTAATGCATTTGGTTGCTGGAATGTTGATCTCACCTCTAATAACACCATGTAACCTGCCTTGTCTTATAGCAAACCAGTTCCTGGTAGCCATCTTGGAGTCCTTGCAGCACACCATTCAGCCAACTGAACCCAATGAGTTTGGTTTCTGTAAGAAGCCTACGAAACTTTAAGACACTGAGCTGAATCAAAGTGTTTTAAATAATATATTTAACTCTTACTAAATGTGTTCAGTGTCTCTTTCTTTCATTTGTTTACTCATATATAAAAATATATATCATCATCATCATCATTACCACCACAACCACCACCATCACTGCTATATATATATATATATATATATCATCATCATCGTTTAACGTCCGTTCTCCATGCTAGCATGGGTTGGACGGTTCGACCGGGGATCTGGGAAGCCAGAAGGCTGCACCAGGCTCCAGTCTTATCTGGCAATGTTTCTACAGCTGGATGCCCTTCCTAACGCCAACCACTCCGTGAGTATAGTGGGTGCTTTTTACGTGCCACCTGTACAGGTGCCAGGCGAGGCTGGCAACGGCCACGGTCGGATTGGTGTATTTTATGTGCCACCGGCACGGAAGCCAGTCGAGGCGGCGCTGGCATCGGCCACGAGTCAGATAGTGCTTTTTACGTACCACCAGACCAGGGATCCTGGCTGGTTCAATTCAATTTCGATTTCGCTTGCCCCAACATGTCTTTGCAAGCAAAGGGGGTTGGCATGGGTGCCTGTCGTCGGATGAGATTCTATATCGACTTCGCTTGCCTCAACAGGTCTTTGTGTCCAAGGGAGGAAAGGCATTCATATATATATATATATATATATATAGCCCTTGTTTATAAGTTGTTTATAAATTTAACCATTAAAGGTATTTTTTAATATGCTGGCCATTGATAAAATTTTTTTCAAAAAATTTTACCCCATATTAGATATATATATATATATATAATTGAGAGACTCTTGAATTAGGTACTTACGTTGAAGCACCAAGTCAGTTCAGTATTATCTGCACAGTTCAAAGTAAGGTGAATAAAATCAAAATAAGCGACAGAATATCAAGAAGTGATGCAGTATGACCGTTTCAAGCAGCTCCATTTAATTGAATAATGCAATCGTTACTTCAATTTAAATGCAAGGCTATCATCAGCTGCACAAATAAATAGAATTTTAACCATTTGGACACATTAACATTTTTCTCAAATACTTTAACAGAGCAAGAAGATGGAAGAAATTCATGTTGTCGCTATTATAGCTAAGAATAGACTACACTTCCAAGAATTGCATGAAGCCCACTGGGGTCATAGCTTGTAAAGGATTGTGGTTCATTTCTAATTTATTTGTCTTTTTATCAACTGCTAAATCAAAGACTAGAGGTCCGTGTCTGTTTAGAATGAAGGCAAGAGTGAGTTGACAGCTCATGGCTAAGTATGGTCATCAATATTGTCATATGTATCTCTTTTCCTCAGAGAGGAAAGAAGACATTAGGATTAGTAAACTGGATATAGAGTAACTGTCTATTAAAAGGAGGCTGGGAAGAGGAAGACTAAATCATGATGTTAATTATCAGTTAAAGGGGAAAGACACTAATAAAACCTAGGATGTTAATACACAGGAAATTTTATCTTGCAGTACTTTGGGTGCACTGTAGTACAGATGAAAAGTTTACTAAAAAATTATGATGGAGTATTCTGTATGTTGGAAATCTATATGGTTATATGCATCCAAGGAGAGTGGTTCATTTCAAATTGATGTAATGTTTGCATTGATTGATTAAATGAAGCAACTTGAAGCAGCCGTAATGCACTGATAGCTGGACATCCTTGTTACTTATTTGCTTTTTATTCATTTAACTTCGAGCTGTATTGTCTTCATAGCTTAGACAGTACTGGATTGACTTGGTGATTCAACTTAAGTACCTAATTCAACTGAATCTTAATTATTTATATATATATTTATATATGTGTGTGTATGTACATATATCATCGTTGGACGGTTTGACTGAGGACTGGTAAGCAAGAGGCTGCACCAGGCTCAATCTGATCTGGCAAAGGTTCTACAGCTGGATGCCCTTCCTAACACCAACAACTCCAAGAATGTAGTGGGTGCTTTTACATGCCACCAGCACGAGGGCCAGTCAAGTGGTTCTGGCGATGACCATGCTCAAAAGGTATTTTTTATGTGCTACCTGCATGGGAGCCAGTCTGGCAGCACTGGCAACGACCATGCTCCAATGTTGTTTTTAATGTGCTGGTAAGGTGATGCTGGCAACAATCATGCTCAAATGGTGCTTTTCCCATGCCACCAGCATGGGAGCCAATCCATGGCCCTGGCAATGATCATGCTTGGATGTGCTTTTAATGTTCCACTGGCACGAGTGCCAATCAGACGGTACTGTCATCGGCCATGTCAGCGATTTTGATTTGTTTTCATTTGCCTCAATAGGTCTTCACAAGCAAAGTTCATTGTCCAGTGAAAGAGAGGTACTCATAAGTGGGCTGGTTACACCCCACGTTCAGATGTGCTTTTAATGTTCCACTGGCATGAGTGCCAATCAGGCAGTACTGTTGTCGACCATGTCAGCGATTTTGATTTCAGTTGCCTCAATAGGTCTTCGCAAGCAAAGTTTATTGTCCAATGAATGAGGAGTGTAGGCTTCCTTCCAAGCACTGCTGTTTACAGTGGAAGGAAGGTGTGTAGCATGTGATCATTGCATTGACCATGACAGAGAACGTTGTCATGATGATACCTGCTCAGAGGCTTATGCAGACCATGTGTGTGTATATATATATATGTGTGTGTGTGTGTGTGTGTGTGTGTGTATGTATGCGCACATACACATGTACACACATTCATGCTTAAAGATATACATGTCTCAGAAGGAATTAATAGCTTCTTTACACTTCTACAGCCCCAAATAGCTATGAATGTCAGCACACTGCCACACACACTTATGTACTACTGTTCTTTGAAAGATGCAATATGACACTATCTAACCAGTCCACGCAACACAATCAATTGTTATCCTTTAATGAGAAGTCAGACGAAATAAGACTAAATGAAGTTCCTGAAGATTTGCAACTTGACACTGCACAAGAACAACCTATCACTGTATTTCCTTCTGGGTTCTTTTTATCAGTTTTTAAACATTTTACAGTATGTTTTCCCTCTTTCCTTCTCTCTCTCTGTTTGTATATGTATGTGTATATGTGTGTGTGTTTGTGTGTGTGTTTGTGTATATATATGTGTATATGTATATATATATACATATATACATACACACACACACACATATATATATATATATATACATATATTTTATTCTTTTATTATTTTTACTTGTTTCAGTCATTTGACTGCAGCCATGCTGGAGCACTGCTTTAAAGAGTTTTAGTGGAAGAAATCAACTCCAGGACTTATTCTATCAGTCTCTTTTGCCAAACTGCAAACACGTCAGCATTGATTGTCAAATGATGGCAGAGGTACAAATGCAGACACACATATAAATAAATACATATATAGGTTTCTTTCAATTTTATAAAAAGGCTTTGGTTGACTCGAGGCCTTAGTAAAAGACATTTAACCAATATGCTATACAGTGGGATTGAACCTGGAACCATGTGGTTGAGAAGCAAGCTTCTTACCACACAGCCATGCCTACGCCTATGTATAAATATATATACATATTTATTTATAATAAGTGTAGGTGGCATATGAGTAGGTGACATATTTATAAAAAGGAAGTTTGAAAACGCTACTATATAAGATAAATTTTAATTTTCTTAGAGATTTTACATGTTTCAGTTCTTCTTGAAAAAACAAACCTTATCAAAAATATTTTTAAAAGTTAAGTGTAATAAAAAAGTTCATAATTGTTTCTTACTAGTCTTAACAGAGTCCACGTTGTGGTTTTTTGTGGGGGGTGGGGTGAGCATAATGGCTGTCTTGTATGTTGACATATATATATGTTGATATATATATATATATAAAATTATTAATATTTGAGGGAATAAAATCCAAAACTTACAAGGAAAAAAATTCAATTTAGAAATCAAATTTCACACAATATAATATATATATATATATAAAATGAGAAAAAACCCACTTTTTATCAATTCAAAATTAACAATTAAATTACACCATCTAGAAAATTACATATAATAGAAATATTAACATTAAAATAACAATAAAATGTCAATAATTAAGTAAATTGCAAAAAAATAATAATAACGTATATAATATATACATATATATATTGTTGCCTATTTCAGTCATTAGACTGTGGCTGTGCTGGACACTGCTTCAAAAAAATTGACAAGTACAGTACTTATTTGTAAGCCTGGTATTTATTCTCTCAGCCTCTTTTGCTGAACTGCTAAGTTATGGAGACATAAATAAAGAAACACCACTTGTCAAGTGGTGGTGGGGGACAAACACAAAGACACATATATGCACACATGCATATATGGACACGTGCATACATGCAGGCAACAACAACAACAACAACAACAACGACTCACTCACACACACACACATACACATCAGGCTTTGTTCAGTTTCTGACAACCATCTCCACTCACAAGGCTTTGTTCTGCTTGAGGCTATAGTGGAAGACACTTGCTCATGATGCCATGCAGTAGGACTGAACCTGGAACCATGAGGTTAGGAAGCAAACTTCTTATCACATAGTCATGCCCGATATGTATGTGTATATACACATGCCCAGATACCATCACCTTCCTCATTTATAATTCTTTTCATGGTCACTTTTCCCTACTAGTATAGGTCATACTAAACTTAATGAAGCAGATTTTCTTCAGCTGGATGTTCTTTCTGTTGTTAATCTGTTTCCAATTAAGGTAATATTTTCCTAATCTTTCAAAACCATGATCAGTTCAATGGTTAATAGACTGTTACTAATCCTTTCTATCATTGGAACAAAACCTGAATTTTTTTGTGGTGGGGATGATCGATTACATTGACCCTGTACTCAATTAGTACTTATTTTATTGGCCTTGAAAGGATGACCTCAGTGGAATTTGAACTCAGAATATAAGGACAGACAAAATGCAACTAAGCATTTTGCCTGGTGTGCTAATGATTCTGCCAACTCACCACCTTCATAGATTGTTAATAATGATGCTGTTTGTATGGATGAAGATGTTTTCTTGCAGTGCACAAACAATGCCAAAAGGAAAGGATGATACAAATTCTTCCAAACTCAAACTAACACACACACACATACACACTCATATAGTAGAAGACTCATGCTCAGAGTGCCATGTGGTGAGACTGACCTATGAACAATGAGGTCGGGAAGCAAACTTCTTGCCCCATGTGATGAACTTCTAATAGTTTTTATCTTATAATTCCACTCACAATGCAGTAGTCATCCAAAGTTAGAATAGATAAAACATCTGTTCATACATGTGTGTATGGTTATATACATACATATATACATACATACATGCACATATACATACATACATACATACATGCACACACACATATATGCATACATACATATATTCATGCATACAAATGTATGTACATACATGATGGCTGACCCCTCATTATCGAGTATGGCCATTGCACGAAGCTTTACTGCTATTGGTGCTGTGATCAAATGTGACTTTTTAGCCCAGCTAAAGATCTACAATACATACATACATGCATGCATACATACATACATACATACATACATATATTAATATTTGTTTTTATGTTGAGTTATAATAAAGACACTTTTACATTAATCTGATGGGTTACTCTATACTTTTGTAGAGTACAAATTTATTATTCTTATACAAGAATGTTGTTGACAGTGACTTTGCAGTTTCGACCAGCTAAGCCATCATCTGATGATTGTTTAGCTGGCCAAAACTTCGAAGTCACTCTCAACAATAACATTCTTGTATAAGAATAATATATATATATATAAATATACATACACACACGTGTGTGCGATGGCATGCACACACACACACATATTGATTCAGACATACAAATGTACCAATACAGCAAACTAGACACCCATAGCTTAACAGTAGGGCTTAAATGGAACTACTTGCAAACAAAATATAAGCAGTTTGAAAACATAGCACCAGGCCAAATAGAGGTGGGTAGCAATGGATTCAAGGAGATAAAGAAGTATGTTGACTTAGGGCACACAGTGAAAATGTGTCAAGACAGAGCAGAGTGAAAAACTTGACTGAAGAATATTAAAAGTACATGCTCCACAGGGATGGCCATGTCACAAGGTTTACAGACAACAGGTGGACATTGGAAGTTGCTAAGTGTTATTCAAGAGATTGGAAAAGGCTTCTTGGAAGGCTTCCACGATGATGGGAAGATGATTTAGTTAAATGATTTTGGCTAAGATGGAAAAGAATGGTACAATTAAGAAAGAATTGGAAGTGCGTTTTGATTGGTAGTGAATAACAAAATCCGACAGTCTGGTTGATATGCATGCATGCATGTATGTTTGAGAGAACACATATTCTGCATGAAGAACCTAAGTGTGCTGCTTGAAAGTGCACTGTTGGTGTAGTGAATGGGGCAAGCTTGGTTTGCAATGTTTGCAGTCATGTATGCTTATCAAGAGCAGAGCAACGGAGCTGCAGATGCAAAATATAAGTTAGTCCTAGAGTGCACAATGTTCCTGAAGGTCAGCAATGGTCTTGCTTGGTCACAAGTGGACAGCCACCATCATGTAGCCACAGGAGTAGATGTGTGGTAAGTAGCTTGCTTACCAACTACATGGTTCTGGGTTCAGTCCCACTGTGTGGCACCTTAGGCAAGTGTCTTCTACTATAGCCTTGGGCTGACCAAAGCCTTGTGAAACTGAAAGAAGCCCGTCATATATATGTATGCATATATATATATATATATATATATATATATATATATATATATATATAATATATATATATATATATATATATGTATGTATATATGTATGTATGTGTGTATGTGTGTGTATATGTTTGTGTGTCTGTGTTTGTCCCTAGAAGTATTTTAATTGATTGTGGTTTTTAAGGGCAGGAGAATGCTTACAAGTGTATGAAAAAATATGTGTGTGTGTGTGTGTGTGTGTGTGTGTGTTTGTGTGTGTGTGTTTGTGTGAGTTATACCTTATAAATTTTTTAAAACAGCATATGGACAATTGGTACTACCTCTGTGGATGCCTAGGGGTCTGCTGATTTCAGTTTGGGAACTACTGCATTAAGCCCAACCTTTTCTCACCTAGTTTGACTATCTAGTAGACTGAGGTTGTTGTTAAGCTGAATGGTAAAGTATGAAAAAATTTTAAAAAAACATAAGCTTAGGTCAAAAATTTTAGATCTGTAGTTTAAGGTTGTAACTACTCAAAATTAGTGACTATGTTTTGTCTTTACATTGTACAATTTTAAGTAACCAAGGAATTCAAGAGGAGGTAATCAACATTCCAAGGTTTACTTAGCTATAGAGTTCTTGTCCAAAATTATCAGATGCTACAGAAACAAATCTCTAAAACTTGACCCACAATGGTTGAAGTATTACAATAAATTTTCCTATTGAACAAGTAAGGAGATCATGTTTAAACAGGTTGATCTCTAAACATAAGAAGGGAAGAGAGAAAGAATGAGAGAGAAAGAGAGAGGGGAGAGGGAGAAAGAAAGAGAAAATGGTAGTGTATATGCAGATTAAAGAGAAAGAAAGAGTGTATGTGAATGCATATGAAAGAGAGAGAGAGAGGGGGAGAAGGAGAAAGAAAGAGAAAATAATAGTGTACATTCAGATTAAAGAGAAAGAAGGAGCGCATGTGTATGCATATGAAAGAGAGAGAGAGAGAGAGCGTGGGGGGTATATGAATAAGACAGAGTGTGTGTGTGTGTGTGTGTATGTGTGTGTATGTGTGTGTGGAGGGGTATATGAATAAGAAAGGGAGATAGAATGTGTATATGTGTGTGTATGGATCAATGAATGTATGTGTTTGTAACAAAGAAAGAGCGACAGGGAGAGAAAGAGTAAAAGAGAAAAAGAATGAGGATGAGATAGAGAAAGATTTAGTGAGATTATATCTGTAAATACCTCTATTCTTTTATTGATTATATTTCTTCCTTTATACTTGCCCCACTTCAATAAGCTTTTATTTTAGCTGAGGTTAAATTCCTTTCTAACAATGGTTAAAGAGTTTAAGAGTCAAAGGTCAGGATATCTGGAGATAAACTACTAGAATTTCAAGGGAGTAGTCAGTGACTAGCACTAGCAAGAGTCAACTGGCAGTAAAAACTGCTTTTGTCATTGTTTCTTTGCTCCAGGTCACTTTATAATTAAAGGTGTTCTAACTGTAACCATTCTAGTTTAATTTTAAGACAGTTAGGTATGATTTGAGGGAAATTTAATTTCACTGCTATTTCTACTGATTGAGTAGCTACCATGTAGAGAGATCTTCTTCATTGGCTCTGTAAAAAAGAATTTGACATGGAGACAAAGGTATAGTGTTCTCCTGTCTGGATTGAAATGAATATCTAGATCTCATATGTACATTTTCAGCAATTATGGTTTTGGTCCTCTGCAATGACACAAGTTTCTTTCATCAATTCAGATATAATATTTGCTATTTCAGAACTTTTCAGATTAAAATCAGTCTTTTTTGTATTGTTTGTTCTTTTCCTTCTTCTTTCATTTATCCTCTCACACCTTTACTTTTCCCCACTGCTTTCACTTTTGATCTGTATCTTTGCAAAAGGAGACAAGTTTACAAGGACATATTGTTTAAAAATCTTGTAGTAAAAGTCTCTGGAGGTGAAATATTAATTTTTGGAAACATAAGACGAGTGTGTGTGTGTGTGTGTGTGTTACTAAAAGGACTGGTAGAATTGGTTGAGTAGTATATAGAATACCTGTATTTCACAATCTGAGTTCAAATCCCTCTGAGGTCAGTTTTGCTTTTCATCCTAATGGGGTCAATGAAATAAAGTACCACTCATATTGTGTGTGGAGAATCAACCACCTATTTCTTCTCCAAAATTTATGCCCTTACATAATTATCAAAAAATTCATTATTATATCTTATTAATGGTGGTGGACTGACAGAATCAGCAGAGTGGACAAAATACTTTGCTCTATATCATTTATGTCGCTTCACATTTTGATTTCAAATCCTGCCGAGGTCAACTTTGTTCTATCCTATAAGATCAATGAAATAAAGAACAAATTAGGTTCTGAGTTCAATTTAATTGACTATACCTCCCACTAAAAAATTTGCAACCTTGTGGCCTATATTAGAAATCATCATCATACTTTGCTAAATATGCAATTCTTTGAAAGCTTGGGAAAAGAAATAGAAGTAGTACCCTCCCAGTGGTGGGGTACCTGATTGTGGACCTCACTAAACCATTACATGGTTGCTATTACTTAATCAGAATGTAGTTGGCATATGCAAAGGGCTTAGGTAAGGCTATGGTTGAGCACTTTATACCTTGTATATATCAAGTTGTCCTGAATCCAATCCATTATATATATCTAGTGTTTTAGGTATCTCCATATGACAAAGATCCCCTTATGTCACACTCTCTGACCACTTTGATCCTGGGCTTGAAAATATACTTTAGATTTGGAGAAAAATATCAATTATTTTAATATACTCTTTTAATTGTTTCAGTAATTTGACTGTGGCTATGCTGGAGCACCACCTTTAGTCAAGCAAATCGACCCCAGGACTTATTCTTTGTTAGCCTAGTACTTATTCTATCGGTCTCTTTTGCCGAACCACTAAGTTACAGGGACATATACACACCACCATCAGTTGTCAAGCGATGTTGGGTTGGGGGGACAAACAGAGACACACAAACATATACACACACACACATATATATATATACATATATACGATAGGCTTCTTTCAGTTTCCATCTACAAAATCCACTCACAAAGCTTCGGTTGGCCCAAGGCTATAGTAGAAGAAACTTGCCCAAGGTGCCACGTAGTGGGACTGAACCTGGAACCATGTGGTTTGTAAGCAAGCTACTTACCACACAGCCACTCCTATATTATTTTAACAAGGCCACAAGCATTGCAAAGAGGAAGCATAGATGCTTAAATCAACTTCTATACTTGACCCATGTACTATATTTTATTGAATCTGGAAGGATAAAAAGACAAAACTAATTTGGGCAACACTAGGAACTTAGAGGAAAAGGGATATTATTAAACAAGTCAATTAATTTTCCCTGATTCTACTGCTCTATCACACTAAGAATCATCATTCTAAGGACAAAGCACAGTCTATGAATCTGGTAAGGCATACACCATGTGGATGTTGAATGGAAATTTATAGGTTTCGCCATAAAAATCAATGAATATAGAAGTTTGTACTTTAACCCTGTAGCATTCAGGTTACTCTGTCAATTGTAATGATTATTTATTCATATTCTTTTGAATTAATCATACACTTCCTTATAGCTTTGAGATTTCAACATTAAGACTGATTATTTTTATAATGACATTATAAGGTAGGTGAGAGGGGCTGAATCTAGCTGGTTTGAATTTAAAACAGGTAAGATGTTTTGGCTGGATATGGTTGGTTTAAATGCTAAAGGTTTAAGGTCTTATAACAGGAATGCTGTAATAAATAGTGATTTTTAAGGGCTCTATTAATAGAGTTAGTTTTGTCTTTGGCTACTTTAATCAAAAGCTAGGTTGTGATGAGTTTATTCACTGTATTTTTAATATTTACTGTTAATATTCTCGCACCCATCAGTGTGAATAAGATGCAGTCTCCCTTGGCTTGCTTAAAAGTACAGTGACTTTGAATAAGAACTGATTCAGACTGTGACAACCCCACTAACCCACGCCAGTATGTAAAGTGGATATGAATGAATGATGATGATGATGAAAAGGAAGACAAGGACGAGAATTGAAAAAGAAGAAGAAAGAGGAGGAGAAGGAGAAGGAGGAAGAGGAGGAAGTGGAGGGCTGGTAGAATAAAATAGAGTTGCAGGAAAGTGTTTTGATGTAGTTAATGACATCTCTTTACATTCCAAGTTCAAATATTGCCATGGTTGACTTTGTCTTCTTACCCTTCCAAGGTCAATAGAATAAAGTAGCAGTCAAGTTGAGAGGTTGGTTTAATCACCCATACTCCACTTATCTCTACAAAGGTTCATGGCCTTTAGCAAAATTAACATTTCCTCCTCTCTAAAGTCCTTATTACAACACTATTATAGTTAAATCCAGCACTAAATTTCAATGAAATACTCAATGAGTGATGTGTTGTTTATTCACCTGTCCTCAGCTTTGTTTACTCTGACCACAGTAACTGATTTCTGAATTATATTATAGAAAAATCACATATTTGTCACTAAGGAATTTGCAGTCAGTTGAATTAACCTCAATATATTACCCTGTACTTTTCTGAGCCACAAGGAAACCTCATCAGATTCACTCACACTGCTAGAAATAGCACCTAAATTTTCCCCAAATCATACACTATAGTCTAAAATAAGAAAAAAAAAGCAGCTGGGAATAATGTAGTTTTATAGCTATATAAAATAACTTGATGGTTACTGGTGGAAAGCTTTTGGTCATAGATTTGTTCGACTGAGGTTAGCCAATGTTCATCCACCAGAGTGATGAGGATCACCTAGTCATCCTGAAGGGTGACTGATGTGTCTGTTTAAAGTAAAGAAGTATTATGCACTATCAGCTTCACTCTTTCGTCTGTGGTCATCTTCAATCCATCCACCAGCAAGACCAGGTCAAGATATCTGGGGATGGAGACAGATGCAGGAGATGAACAAGCTGTCTCACTTGTCTCATCTTGCTCTCTGCACTCCACAATGTGTTGCTGAAGCCATCTTTCTTTCCGTGAAACCACGAATGTTTCTTCTGCAAAGTCTGCCAGATCCCGTCTTCACATGCAAGCCCCTAACATTCAAATTAACTCATAGCTGGGGCCTAAACAGGTGTTGTTATTTCAGGTCAGAGTAGACCTGGGACCAACAGTTGTTAAGAGGTGGTTCCATCCCTCAAAGTCCTGGAACGCCTGAACCAGGGCACCACTACTGGATCCAGTTTAAAGCCATACCCAGGACAATAACAATAGCAACAACAATAGCTGGTACTTATTTCCATTGACTCAAGATAAATAAAAGGTAAAGTTAAACCTAGTGGAATTTGTAAATAGTGTACCACATCTATTGTGACATTCTACTACAATTCCTAATTTCTAACTTACTAAAAATTCTTGCTAGCCAGGAAACATTGCATTGACACTCACATACACATATGGAGATCCCAGGCCCCACATTCCTTATACTCAATCCTTCCTTCTCAGAACACCAGCCCCCTAGAATTCCATTCTTGCTCATGTCTTACACATAGGTGCTGATTATCAGGGCTGATCTCACTGCTGTTGAAGGTCCATTGCTATTACTCCTTCCTCCAGATCCAGCAAATAAAACAGACACATACATGCTCAGACACAAACACACACAAATATGCACCTATGCATATTTAAACTCCTCCTCTTGCATTTCTGAAAATCTTGCTATCATAAAATATTTCCATAACATGAAATGTTATGTAATTAACATAACAAAAAATGATGGGATGGTGATGGATGGAATATTTTTAATCATAGATTTGCTTAATTAGGGATTAACCAGAAAATAAACAACAACAACAAAAACAACAATCACATCCTTCTCTTTCCTTCTGAAAAATGCATCTCTCTGCTCTGGACCATCTTTCCAGCCCCCTATCTTCCTTATGGACACCTGCCAACAGAAATCAAAGTCAAACATCAACCTCACCACTCTTACAATGTCAACAAAATTACAGAAACTGCCTCTCTTTCTTGCACATCATCATAATCATCATAATTATTGTCATTTAAGATCCACTTTACAATGCCAGCATGGGTCAGACAGAATTTGATGAGGTTGCTTTTCCATGGTTGGATGCCTTCCCTGTTCCCCCAAAAGATAATATTACCCGTGGCCATATAGCTTGCTTACCAATCACATGGTTCCAGGTTCAGTCCCACTGCATGGCACCTAGGGCAAGTGTCTTCTACTATAACTTCAAGCTGACCAAAGCCTTGTGAGTGGATATTGTAGATGGAAACTGAAAGAAGCCTGTCATATATATGTGTGTGTGTGTGTGTGTGTGTGCATGTATATGTGTATATATGTTTGTGTGTCTGTGTTTGTCCCCTCAACATCACTTCACAAGTGATGCTGGTGTGCTTACTAGGATAGGTACTAGGCTTACAAAGAATAAGTCCTGGGGTCGATTTGCTCGACTAAAGGCGGTGCTCCAGCATGGTCACAATCAAATGACTGAAACAATTAAAAGAATAAAGAATAGTAGAAAATACTTGACCAAGGTGCCACACAGTGGGAATGAACCCAAAATTATATATTTGGAAATCAAGCATCTTAACCATACAAGTTATTTTGTTTTAAGTCTTTGAAACAGGTGTGTGAGAGAGGGAGTGCATGAGAGGAAGTGACTCTTATTCTGAGACTGAAGATCTGGGTCTAAATGCTTGTTACACAATGGTCTTCACTAAAAGCATGCAAGGACCAGACAGTAGTTGTGGTGGTAGGAATAAACTAGTGGATGGATTAAATTGCAAAATTGCTTTGATTTGCAATTACAATGACTTTGATATTAATGAAAATGCAAATAAGCTGCAGTGGAAGAGAGAGAGAGACAGAGACAGAGAGTGAGAGAGAGAGAGAGAAAATCTGGTGTAAGAGGCACAAACATAAAAAAAGGCTAAGTGACCAGATCATCATTAGACATGACGGAACAAGCTGTAGTTTTAAATACATGTGTGGAGAGTTAATGATAGAGCTTCCATGGTCACCAATTCTCTCAGTAACAGCTTAATCTCACAAAAATTTCAACCTACCATGTTAAGGAAAAAGATGTAGTCATCATCGTCGTCGTCGTCATCATCATTATCATCATCATCATCAACATTTCATGTCCCTTTTTACATGCTGGCATGGGTTGGACAGCTTGACAAGAATGGGTAAAGCCAAGGGTGGCACCAGGTTCCATAGTCTGTTTTGGCTTGGTCTCTACAGCAGAATGCCTTATCTAATGCCTACCACTTTACATAGTGTACTGGGTGCTTTTTATGTGGCACCATCACCAGTTCATTTTAAGCAGTGCCAGCATCAGTGCTTTTTACATAGCAGCAGCACCAGTGCTGGATATGTATATGTATAAAAAAGACAGGATGATTATGGTTGAAATACCTTTGATCATAGGTCTGGTTGGTAAGAGTTGACCTGGAGCAAAATAACAGCAACGAGAATCACAAGGAAAATGACTGAAATGTAAAGTATTGGAATAAATGTCCTTGTAACACTTAGTTATGTCCTTTTATTACTCTGCCTTTTGTCATTCTTTTCTACTCTAGGCCCAACATTTTAGTTGATTAGATTGACCTCAGTAAACTACTGGTATTTAATTTATTGACCCCAAAAAGATGAAAGGCAAAGTTGACCTTGGTGGAATTTGAACTCAGAATGTAAAGACAGACGAAATACCGCTAAGCATTTCACCTGCTAATGTTTCTGCCAGCTTGTCGCCTTAAATATAATAGTAGCCATATATTCTTTTCTACTCTAGGCACAAGACTCGAAATGTTGGGGGCAGGGGCCAGTTGATTAGATCGACCCCAGTACACAATTGGTACCTAATTTATCGACCTTGAAAGAATGAAAGGCAAAGTCGACCTCGGTTGAATTTGAACTCAGAACGTAACGGCAGACGAAATACCGATAAGCATTTCGCCCAGCGTGCTAACATTTCTGCCAGCTCACCGCCTTTGCCTTTTGTCATTCTGGGTATAAAATAAATACTTACCCATTATATAAAAATTAGTTAACCATTTTGCTACCATATTTCTGTTGAGATGCTCTGTGTGTCTTTCAATTAATTTTAAATATAAAGAATTTAGTAAAATAATTTAGTTATCATTAAGCTAGTGTTAGGAACATAAATTGTGACTAAAGTTTAGTGGAAGATTTTAATTCAAAACTTATGGAAACAAAACATTTGTATTACAGAGTCAGTTTCAGCCAGGTTGGTAATGAAAGGGTTAAGCAATTTGAGAGTACAAGAATTCTTCTCTCAACAGGACACCAATCTGTTGAAGAGCTGAACTCCCAGCTATAGCTAGAAATCATTTTCAGCTAAAGTAATGTGAAATGAAGTGCCTTACTGCCCAGCCTCAGAATGGAACTCATGAAATCAACGACCAAACATCTGTGCCACATACCTTCAAATTAGTTATATAGTGTGGTTAATTCAATAGACTTTATTCTTTCTTTGTATGAATTTGTGACTTTGAGTCAAAAAATATAAATAAATTAGTATTATATACATATGCACATTACTTTAGCAGGTTCAGTTCTACTGTGTGGCATCTTAGGCAAGTGTCTTCTAGTATAGCTCAAGCCCAAGTTTGACCCATGCCTTCTGAGTAAATTTATTAGACAGAAACTGTATGAAAACTCATTACACGCATGCACGCACACACACACACACATACAGAGCAAATTGATGAAGGATGATGGCTTTACATAACTTTATTAAAGGTTACAATCATTCCAGTAGCTAGTGAGATTATTTCATAAATTCATACATTGGTTTGTACATATATAAAATTATGTAAATCCATGTATTAATTAATTAATTAATTAGGTTACCACCAGACATCTCGTCAGACCACGTAAAGTTATTACAATATGTGTTGAGAGTTTCCAACAAATATATTTATAGATGTTTGGTTGCAGAATATCCAAGTTATAAACTGAACAGCAAGTGTTCACCCCAATGGAGCAAGGAGCCATATCAGATTACTTTCTTTAATCTTGTACAAACTCGCTGGTGCCACAATCTCTGACAGATCAAGAGGTCATCGAGTTTATTGTATGCATGTGTGGTGATTGAGAGAGATCAGATTTCAAAGTGATAGTTTTTTACTGCGACAATTTAAGAAGTTCCAGTAACAAGAGTAATAATAGTATAAAGAAAAATTAATACAGAGACGAGGATTGAAAGGAAATAAAATTAATGAAAAACAAGAGGAGGTGTTGTTAGAATGGAGGCACAAAATAAATTGATGCATGTCTCTGTGATCAGGTTTAAATAATACTGGACCACCTACGATTTAAGTGAAATTAAATTAGATACAGTTGTTAAGAATTAAATTAGGTATGTTAGTTAAGAAGTGAGTGATTGGTTGGTTACATAAGAAATAAATCAAGCAGGAGGTAAGAGAATTAATATGGTAAGAACATTATCATTAATATTAGTTGAAGTAAGGTAAGTTCATCATCATCATCATCGTTTAACGTCTGCTTTCCATGCTAGCATGGGTTGGACGATTTGACTGAGGACTGGTGAACCAGATGGCTGCACCAGGCTCCAATCTGATCTGGCAGAGTTTCTACAGCTGGATGCCCTTCCTAATGCCAACCACTCCAAGAGTGTAGTGGGTGCTTTTACGTGCCATCGGCATGAGGGCCTGTCAGGTGGTACTGGCAACAGCTCTGCTCAAATGGTGTTTTTCATGTGCTACCTGCACAGGAACCAGTCCAGCGGCACTGGCAATGACCAGGAATGTAAAATGTTTAATCGGAAATTTTATGAAAGTTTTATTAAATAAGTGGGAATAATGGATCAATAAATCATTATGCTTACTAATTAAATTAGACGTACATTTAAGAATCCCGATGCTTCTATCAAGCACCTCCATATGAAAATAACAACAAGAAGAATCATAATATGTATGGTAGATAAGGAAATCAATATTTTTCTTCTTAAAGTTCTAGATGAGCCTAGCCAGAAAGCTTTTGTATTATAAGAGTGAATATAGTTATGTAACCTGAGCTTAAATTTGGAAGGTATCACTCTTAAGTAATAATAGACTTTATAAGGTATTTTAACCAAGAATCTATATATTAAACTATTCCTCAGAAATTGGTCATTTAGAGGACATTTAACATGGTTCTTACAGTTACACATACTAGTAAGTTTCTTATGATATGAGGATTTTTTGATTAATTATTGTTAATGCTATTGTAATTAACAGTAAGAAATTAAATACTATTTGTAATAATAAATCGAAAAATTAAATATTATTCATTATGACATTATCATTGTTAATGTTTCTGCAATTAAAAGTAAGAAATTCAATGCTATAAGTAATGATATTTTAATTATTCTGCAGTAAATACCAATCTAAGTTGGCTACAAATAATACATCTCTAAGTTAGTCTGTATCTTATGGCAAACTTCACATGTTGGGCATACAGGGGATTCACAATACCCCTATCTATGCAGGTCAGCCAATGTTCTATCATTGCTTGCTTTTAGCCTATTTGCTTATATCTGTTGCTTTCTAGTCAGATGACTGAAACCTAGCAGTGGTTCAGTGAGACTCCCAACTAAGTTCCCACCTCTGAAAGGGTGCTTCTTCCATTCATCTACCCAAGCTTGCTTTACATTGAAATTTTCTTTCACTCATCATCATCGTTTAATATCTGCTTTCCATGCTAGCATGGGTTGGACGATTTGACTGAGGACTGGCGAACCAGATGGCTGCACCCAGCTCCAATCTGATCTGGCAGTTTCTACAACTGGATGCCCTTCCTAATGCCAACCACAGAAATCTTTTCTTGGTTTTAGCCACAAAGTGGTGGGTACAGTTACTCACTGATAGGTTTATGGTCAAGCCTGTGGCAGTGGAAACCTTCAGCATTCTCAGCCTCTGAACCATATTCCTGCTCACTGCTATCAGGACAGAGATGGCTATCCACAAGTGCAAGCCTCATGTATTAGAGTGATTATTCCAACTCCCTCACCATCCTCTAGGACAACATTTCCATTTTGTCTGCTGGGACTATGAGGTGGTCTGAATTACAGGAAATTGAGAGAATGTAAGAATTTCATAGTTCCATACTTGTCAAGTTTATTCTGAAGAGAAACTCATACATTGGACTTGATTGAAGTGATGCTGAATTTCCATTGTTTTTTGTGTGTATTATTTTTTGCATTTGTGGAGGCGCAATGGCCCAGTGGTTAGGGCAGCGGACTTGCGGTCGGAGGATCGCGGTTTCGATTCCCAGACCGGGCGATGTATGTGTTTATTGAGCGAAAACACCTAAAAAGCACCATGAGGCTCTGGCAGGGGGTGGTGGCAACCCCTGTTGTACTCTTTCGCCACAACTTTCTCTCACTCTCTTTTCCTGTTTTTTGAGTAACGCTGCGATGGACTGGCATCCTGTGCAGCTGGGGAGAACACATAAGCCACAGAAACCAGGAAACTGGGACCACGAGCCTGGCTAGGCTTGAAAAGATCGACATTTATCATTTATCGGTATTTTTTGCATTTATAGAATCCAAGATGTGTTTGCTGTATTTCAGTTTCACCGTTTGTTGAGTTGAGGAATGTCCACATTTGAGTGGCTATTTGTGTTTGTTCCAAGGGTGTAAGTTCAAATGTAACATTGTAAACACTCAGCCAGCTGGTCTTTTACATACTTAGATGAAGAGTAATAATACTATAAGGAAATATTTCAGCCTACCAATGAAACACCTGCAGCAGCAGCAGCAGTTTCTGTAGGAATTCACAGATCCATCCAAGCATTGCTGGCATAGGAATAAATCAGGTATAGAAATGTTCCCAAACATTAACATGAACAACATCATTATTACCAAAGCCCACCACCACCACCATCACCATGATAATAATAATAATAATAATAATAATGATAATAATAATAATAATAATAATAATAATAATAATAATAATAATAATAATAATACCAACAACAATAATAATTTTTATTTGTATGTATCCATAGCAATTATTGCTAAAGCTATAATTACCACAAGTGTGGACACAATTAATGATAATCTCACTATATATAAACATTCCTAGCTAGATTAATTACTATAGATTTAATACTGATTTTTAGCATGAACATGCAGTCTCTTGGATATAAAAGAGGGTGGGGGAAAGGAAATGGAAAGGTTGATGGCTTTCCCATCAGCAATTTGTAAAAACAAATGAAGTTCATGAAGAAGAATTTACGTAGTTGTTTGACCTGTTAGAAATACCTACCAAATCTCCCTTGAATCACATCTTGCCATCTTAAAAATGGACACATTGGAAAACATGCAAATGTAGTCTGTAAAAATGATTGGCTGATCATACCTAGCATGCTATTGGTTGTAGATCTATCTCAATTAAAGATGACCTGGAACTAAACAGCAACAACAACAATATTGAGTGAATTTCACAGTTTTAACTGCAAATTGAACCTGGGTAGTGAATTTAATTGTCTATAACTGCTAGCTGGTAACAATGATATGGTTGGTAGATAGACATGATATACCCCCCTATTTTGTAAGTAGATGGTTGTTGTTGCTTAGCCTACGCATGAGCAACTCTTTTTGAGAAATGGGCAACATAAGATATGGCTCATCATCAGATGGGCCACACTATTGAACAATTCAAGGCAATCTTTCATTAGGTATGCCATTCAGAAAGGCTGCTGTTTGTCCCCGACAGCTTCTGAACAAGAACACCTAAGATCAAAGGCATTTTATAGAGTAAGGGACAGATTGTAGGAATTAAAGATTTTCTAGTCAATCTTCCTTATTTCACTCACAGTCCAGTTCCAAACATTGAAACTATAAATAACAACCAGAACTTTTAAGGAATTTATAGCTAACACCTTGTTACATGCATTTAACTCAGATTTTAGGACAGCTCAAACTCTCCTTGTTGTCTCTTGAGGTCTCTGGGTGAGACTTGGAGTCAACTTGTACAAATACAAAGCAAAAGCCAAACATATAATAATAATAATTATAATACAGTTTGCAGGAGAGAAGACTATGCTGAAAAAAAAATATGTGTATGGAGAAGGATAGCTGTGAAAAGAAGTGCTGCATGTTCAAAGGGAATGACATCAGTGAAAGTGGGAAATGGAATGAGACTTGAGGCAAAGTGATGAAGGTTGCTCTCAAGTTGTGGCACATCACAAAGGAGATGACGAAGGAGATGTAGATTTGTGTTATACAGTGATGGAGAAGACCTGGCCAATTGTGCAAGCTTGGCAAATCGAACTTTAAAATTAGTGATAGCAATGAAATATGATGTAGCTGAGAAATTTGCTTCACAACTACTTGGTGTTGGGTTCTGGATCACTGCACAACATCTTGAACTAGCATCTTCTATTGTAGTCTTGAATGATCAAAGACTTGTGTGTGGATTTGGTTGACAGAAACATGTATGTGGGGGTGGGGTGGTGCATTGAGTGGATGTACATACCTTATGTATAAATATCAGAAAAAATGGTTTTAATTGTTATTTATAATTAGATTATTTTGAGTATACTGACATATGTATTAAATAGATTTTATATATTGTAAACCTATTTCAGTAAGTCATGATTTATCATATATAATAGTATAGGGAGTAGTGAATACTCTTTACAGTTATGGTGTACAAAGAATCCCTTTTACATTGGCATCCACCTGTACACTCTTTAAAGTGGCTGGTGAATGATTCCAAAGAAAGCGTAGAGTAAGATTAACCCTTTAGTATTGTTTTGTTGAGAACATAAAAACCTCTAGTGCTGGTGCCATCATAAAATGCAACTAATACATTTTGAAAAATATGCAGAAAACAAATGGATTGAGGGAAAAGTTTAGTCTTTTACTTAGATCACAACAAACTCTCTAGTGCTGGTGCTATGATAAAATGCACCCATTACACTCTGTAAAATGGTTGGTAATGGGAAAAGCATCCACTTATAGTAATGACGCCAAACTAAAATATACAAAAAAAAAATGTGATTCTCTGACCTGTTTAGGATGACATTAACTTCCAGAAAAAGAAGTGGCTTGGAATGTGATGACTTGTCCAAATCATGCCAATATGGAATTATGGAATGCATATGCAAAATTATAACGATTTTATATGTGTGTGTATATATATGGTGAAGGTTAGTGGCCTGGTGGTTATGTTCTACAATCAGCAGGAAGTTTCCTATTGTGTGCATTTATGTGAGATTTCAGTCTGGCCTCTGACATGCAGATTTTGCCCCACATATCTATCCATCTATCCATATATATGTGTATATATGTATATGATGGGGTGCTGAAAAGTTCCTAGCTGTGGATAAAAGAAAATGCCAAAGGATCAGTTAAATATGATTTTATTCAACATAAACCCTCTCAGATTCACACACTTATTGAGTGGTACTTCAGTTTTTCTAAGCCCTGCAAAAGAACTCAGAATATTGGGCCTCCAATCAGGCGTTTTGCAAAGCCCTTAAAGCCAGTAACTATTCTGTACTTCCTCATACACCCCCACCCCACACACACGTGTGTGTATATATATATATATATATATATATATATATAATATATATATATATATATATATATATATATAAAATACAAAATGGGACAAGAATGCAAAACATCCATATATATTTATATATATATATTGTTATCATCATCATCATCATCATTTAACATCTGCCTTCCATGCTGGCATGGGCTGGACTATATGTTTATATATACATATATATATATATATATATATATATATATATAAGTTTGAAAATGAAGAGATTCAATGGATATGAATTAATTAATTAACATTGCCAGGATACTCAAAATGCAAACATATATTATCATATATGTTTTGTAATTTAAATTGGCTGTAAAGTGAAACAATTGTAGGCACTGTTGGTTAGTTAATAAATTGATTTGTAGCTATTGAATCTCTCCTTTTTTAAACTTAATAATATTTGATGTTTTATAATATATCTATTGAAGAAATATCTCTTCAAAATATAATATATTAAACCAGGGTATCTTGGATAAAACTATCCTTATAAGAGGTTTAAATATCCTCATAGTGAATATATATATATATATATATATATATATATATATATATGTAAATATACATATTTAGCTTAGACATTATGAGACTAATAACCTGGTGTAGAAGTCAATATATGTGTGCTTCAGAATGAAGTGTTAGATGAGTAGAGAGCAGTTATAATGAAATGAGATGACGAAGGAAAAATCGGTTATATGAACTCATTAGGTTACAACTGTTTCAGCTATATGATGGAGTGGACTCATAGCTGAGTGCCTGAATAACACCCTATAGCTTCATCAGAGCCTCAAATATGAAGTGCAATTTATTTGATACATTCATACATATACAAAAGAAAGGACCCACTTTGGTCATGACTGACCATGGGATTCACATAGACAGTTCCCTCTGAGGCACAAGTCCAGGCAAGGTTGTTTATGGAAGAACAGCAGTCACCCATACATACCAGCCATTCATCTCCACACCACTGACATTATCCAAAAGAAAGACAAAGGCTGATACAGCTTGGTACCAGTGATTTCACAACACATTTCTACATTTAAGTAAACTGGAGCAACATGAACTAAAGTGTATTGCTCAAGAACACAACACGCAGTCTGGTTCAGGAACTGAACTCACCACCTCATGATTGTGAGCCCAGTTCTCTCACCACTGAACCATGAACGTCAGGTTTTTCAGTCAGCTGTGTGAACATTCTGCTGATAGATGCACTCTTAAATAATTCTTAGTTTGAATGAGTTTGACACAAGTATGACAAAACTAGAATCCAGAATTACAAGTACATATATGTGCCTGTACATATATACATGCACACACACACACACATGCACAGTTAGATAGACAGACAGATAAATAGATAGATAGGTAAATAGAGAAATAGATAGATAGATAGATAGATAGATAGATAGATAGATAGATAGATAGACACATACATACGTACATGCATACATATATACATACATACATAGGGAGACAGATATATGTGCATGTGTACATTCATATAGATAAAAGTATATACGTATGTGCTTATTAATTATTTCTACTCTAGGCACAAGACCTTGAAAATTTTGGGGAAGGGGACTAGTCGATTATATTGACCCAGTGTGTAACTGGTACTTATTTCATTGAACCTGAAAGATGACAGGCAAAGTTGACTCAGGGCATCAAGAGAGACAACATACCAGTAAGCATTTTGCCTGGTGTGCTAACGACTCTGCCAGCTCACTGTCTTTATGTGCTTATTAATGCAGCAGATATGTGTGTGCATTTGTGTAAGTATAATAATAATAATAATAATAATAATAATAATAATAATAAACTTATTGTATACAGTTGTCAGGTACACTATACAGTGCTCAGGTACACTACAACTCATCAGAAAAAATAACCAAAACTGCATGAACAGTACATAGAATACACACAAAAAGTGAACAGTGAACAAGTCTTAAAAAAAAGGTGTGTGTGTGTGTGTGTGTGCATATATTTATTAATGACATAACAAAACTTGGTTTAAATCTTTTTACATGAAATACATTTAAAAAGGAACGCTATTTCTTGTTTGGCATACATAGACACAAAGGCATACACACATAGACATAGACACACATATACATATGTAGATACAGATATAAATACAGATATATTTCTCCATGTAGAAATACTTACCACTTTGATCAACTGAAATATATAACAGATAAAAATATAATCCAACACAGCAAGGCAGTCCTGTAACCTGACATCTCCATGTAAAAGAATTTTAGCGAGGAACTAAAATATTAAGGTTCAATCTCCAATGGTACTTTGTAAGATAAAAGGGTTTGTTTATTATTATTTTGTGATAGCTACACTACTGGAAACAACAGCATTGAGACTTGGTGAGACTTGTTTAAGAGAAGGCTGGCCACCACATTTATGTTTGTTGTTTTTCATTCACTTGTCCTAGACACGGACCAGAAATGTGTTGTTGCAAGTTGTAACCTGCTTCTTGCATTCTGTCAGCCATCAGAAAGACACGGTGGTGATTAGAAAACTGAAACCAGCTCAACCTATATATTGGTAATTATTATAGTAGTAGCAGTAGTATTGATATTAGTTGTAGTAATAACAACAACAACAATCATAATCATTATCATTGTCATCATCATCATTTAACATCCATTTTCCATGCTGGCATAGGTTGAATGGTTCAACAGGACATGAATAGGCAAATGACTGCACCAAGCTTCATTGTCTGTTTTGATGGGGTTGTCACAGCTGGATGCCCTTCCTAACACTAACCACCTTACAATAATAATAATAATAATAATGATAATAATAATAATAATAATAATAATACTTTCTACTATAGGCACAAGACCTGAAATTTTAGGGAAGAGGGCTAGTTGATTACATTGACCTCAATGCTCAACTGGTACTTATTTCCTTGACCCTGAAAGGATGAAAAAGCAAAGTCAACTTCAGTGGAATTTGAACTCAGAAAGTAAAGACAGACAAGATGCCACTAAGCATTTTGCCTGGCATGCTAATGATTCTGTTAGCTTGCTGCCTTAGACAATAATAACAATAATAATGGTTTCAATAATAATGATAATAATGGTTTCAAATGTTGGCACAAGGCCAGCAATTTTGGGCGAGGGATTAAGTCGATTACATCAACCTCAGTGTCCAACTGGCACATTTTTCATCAACCCTGAAAGGGTGAAGGGTAAAGGTGACCACAGTGGAAATTGAACTTAGAACACGAAAATGGATGAAATGCTGCTAAGCATTTTCCCAGCATGCTAATGAGTCTGCCAGCTTGCTGCCTTAAGCAACAACAACAATAATAATGATAATCCTTTCTACTATAAAGGCATAATGCCTGAAATTTTGGAGTAGAGGACTAATTGATTACATCAGCTCCAGTACTCAACTGGTATTTCATTTATCGACCCTGAATGGATGAGAGGCAAAGCTGGAATTTAAACTCAGAATGTAGAGACATATGAAATGTCGCTAAGCATTTTTCCCTGGTGTGCTAATAATTCTGCCAACTTGCTGCCTTACCACAATAATAATAATAATAAAAATCAAATGGAAATTGTAGTTGTGATACCTGTGCTGGTGGCATGTAAAAAGTACCATCCGAATGTGGCTGATGCCAGTGCCACCTTCACTGGCTTCCGTACTGGTGGCATGTAAAAAGCACCAACCGATCGTGGCCATTTCCAGCCTCCCCTGGCACCTGTGCTGGTGGCATGTAAAAAGCACCTACTACACTCACGGAGTGGTTGGCGTTAGGAAGGGCATCCAGCTGTAGAAATACTGCCAGATCAGACTGGAGCCTGGTGCAGCCTCCTAGCTTCCAAGACCCTGGTTGAACCATCCAACTCATGCTAGCATGGAAAACGGACGTTAAAACAAAAAAATAATAATAGTAATATAACATCTGATCCAAAGTTTTTACAATTCCACCAATATGTTGCCCAGGATTGGTACCTTTTTACTGATTGCAAAAAGGATGAAAGGAAAAGTTGATTTTGGCTGAACTGGAACACAAATATTGCACAGACAGTTGGAACAAATAACAGCAGGGTATTCTATCTCATGCTCTAACGATTCTCCAATTCATTGCCCTGGCTAAATATCAGCACAAGTTCCACCTTTTTGCTAGTAATACCACTACCACCACCACCATCACCACTACTGCCACAAACCACTACCAACACCAGCAGTAGCAGTACTACTACTGCTTCTACCATACCCTCCACTGCCACCACCACTACCACTGACAACAATAACAACAGTCACAAGGATTCCTGTGTGTTGCAGGTTGATCACAAAAAATAGCAGTAAAATCTTCCTCGGTTGTTGTCCTGGGTTTCCTGCACATAGGAAACTGACCAGATGGTCATTATTGTAATGCCTTTAAGGTGTGCTTGATCAGGGTTGACCTGTGGCTAAGCAACAACACAAATTCCACCTTCTAGCTGACAATTCCTCTGGGATCAACAATACCATTATCACTGCCACCACCACTACATATCACCACCATATACCACCAGCACCTCCACCACCACTGCCACAACTGCCACCATCACCACTCCACAACCACCACCTATTGGCTTATAGGCACAACCATGGCTGTGTGGTAAGAAGCTTGCTTCCCAACCATATGGTTCTGGGTTCAGTCCTACTGCATGGCACCTTAGGCAAGTGTCTTCTGCTATAGCCTTGGGCCGACCAAAGACTTGTGAGTGGATTTGGTAGACAGAAGCTAAAAGACGCCCTTATATATGTATGTGTGTGTGTGGGCTGTTTGTGTCTGTGCTTATCTCCCACCACTGCTTAACAACCAGTGTTGGTGTGTTTATGTCTCTGTAACTAAGTGGTTTGGCAAAAGAGACTGATGGAATAAGCTCCAGAGTTAAAAATAAATAAAGTACTAGGATTGGTTTGTTTTGACTAAAAAGTTCTTCAAGGCAGTGCCCCAGCATGGCCACAGTCTGAATGATGGAAACAGGTAAAAGACAAAAGGTATTACTAACAATGCCATCATCAGCAATACTCCCCCCCCACCAGCACCAACATCAAAAACAACATTTCTAACACCACAAAGTAACGTCATCAGCACTCTACCACATTCCATTTTCTGTTAGCATGTCCAGTCATCTAATAACTCCTAATTAAGCTTCTAGTGAACCTAAACAGATAATTTACACTAGTCGCGTGTGTGTTGTATATGTATTATACGTATGCACACACACATACGTTTATATATTGTGAGTATCATCATCATCATCATCATCGTTTAACGTCCATTTTCCATGCTAGCATGGGTTGGACAATATACGTATGTATATTCTATATATATATATATATATATATATATATATATATATGTATATATATATATAATATTTATAAACAGGTGCAGGAGTGGTTGTGTGGTAAGTAGCTTGCTTACCAACCACACGGTTGATGAGCTAACCCTAGCCAGAATCGAACCCATATATCAACACTTACATGGCTACATGCACATCCAATTGGGTCAAACACTCACCCGTAACTTTCAAAGCTTTCTGATTTTATTCTTTTATTCCTTTATTTGTTTCAGTCATTTGACTGTGGCCATTCTGGAGCACCACCTTTAGTCGAACAAATCTACACCAGCCTTGTACTTATTCTATTGGTCTCTTTTGCCGAACCACTAAGTTACAGGGATGTAAATACACCAACAGCAGTTGTCAAGTGATGGTGGTGGGTACAAACACAGACACACAAACAAATACATATATATATATATATATATATATGCTGTTGGTGTATTTACATCCCTGTAACTTAGTGGTTCGGCAAAAGAGACCAATAGAATAAGTACAAGGCTGGTGTAGATTTGTTCGACTAAAGGTGGTGCTCCAGAATGGCCACAGTCAAATGACTGAAACAAATAAAGGAATAAAAGAATAAAATCAGAAAGCTTTGAAAGTTACGGGTGAGTGTTTGACCCAATTGGACGTGCATGTAGCCATATATATATGTATTTGTTTGTGTGTCTGTGTTTGTACCCACTACCATCACTTGACAACTGCTGTTGGTGTGTTTACATCCCTGTAACTTAGTGGTTCGGCAAAAGAGACCAATAGAATAAGTACAAGGCTGGTGTAGATTTGTTCGACTAAAGGTGGTGCTCCAGAATGGCCACAGTCAAATGACTGAAACAAATAAAGGAATAAAAGAATAAAATCAGAAAGCTTTGAAAGTTACAGGTGAGTGTTTGACCCAATTAGATGTGCATGTAGCCATGTAAGTGTTGATATATGGATTCGATTCTGGCTAGGGTTAGCTCATCATTTTTCAATCAATTTGTTTATATATACATGTTACTTTAAATTGGAGAATATATATATTATTATTTTGATATATTATCACAGTTATTAATGTGTATGTATATGTATATATGGCACTGTCGGTTATGACGATGAGTGCTCCAGTTGATCATGTCAAAGAACAGCCTGCTCATGAAATTAATGTGCAAGTGGCTGAGCACTCCACAGACACATGTACTCTTAATGTAGTTCTCGGGGAGATTCAGCATGACACAGAATGTGACAAAGCCAGCCCTTTGAAATATAAGTACTACTCATTTTTGGCAGCTGAATGGGCTGGAGCAACATGAAATGAAGTGTTTTGCTCAAGATTACAACATGCTGTCAGATATCAAACTCATGACCTTACACACATGAGCTGACTACCCTAACCACTAATCCATTAATGGCTTTATGGCCGTTATCTCAACATGTATTTCTAATCAGTATATCCTTACTGTCTCTGAAGAGAATAATCTTATGATTTTAATTTTTAAATTAATTATCTAAAGATTTCTGAATTGAAACAGCTGTCAGAGATGTCATATTTTATAATTAATAAATAATTAATAAATGATTTTATTAATTACTTCTCCATTGTCTCCTTATTCTTTAAATATATATATATACACATACATACAGGGTATGATGGGTATTTTATGATTTATATTTTTAATTTCACACATATGCATTGTTGGTTTTGGATTTTGTCGACTGCAAGGTCAGTTGGGCACCATCTGTGAGAAAAACAGCCTCATGACGTAGTTAACTCTGCCAGAAATTTGGAAACAAGATGCTGCACTGATTGACTGGAGAAGATCTGCCATTTGAACTCAAATGGTGAAAGCAATGGACGTTTGTCAGACTTGTATATATCCTCATCATGTCTGGCAGCTAGCCTGGACTGATGCCACTCTTTCATGCCAGATGTCCTCATTAAGCATTGAGCAATGCATCATGAATGACTGACCTGGGTTTTAGCCACATTGGTCTTTTGCTAGCTGAAATATCTCATCTGCATATACTAGACAAGTAGTTTACTAACTGAACTGGTTGATCCTAGCAACATTTTGTGTATTCATTTGCTCAGTATTTTGTGATATTCACAGTATCTAGTAATGCTTGCCATTGACTTAGTAAGTTCATCTACTAAAATAATTCACATCCACCATGCTGTATCCCTTAATTTTATGTACCCTGCTTCAGATGGTTACACGCTATTAACACATAATTGAAGGTTCCTGGCAGGTGCTTCTGGCTCAGAGTTTATATGGAAACAATAGTGGATAAAAGAGGCACTGACATAAGATTATATCTGAGATTAAATTTGTAGACATTACAACCATTTGTTTAATAATAAACATATATTTCAAAGTGAGACTAAATATATGTCCATTAAACATATGCTTGTAACTCTCTTTGCCAATCTATATCATATTTATACATGAAGGTGCATGGCTGAGTGGTTAGAGTGTCAGCCTCACAATCATGAGGTAGTGAGTTCAGTTCCTGGACTGGGCTGTATTATATTGTGTTCTTCAGCAAGACACTTTATTTCTCAATGCTCCAATTCACTCAGCTACAAAAATGAGTTGCGACGTCACTGGTGCCAAGCTGTATCTGCCTTTGCTTTTCCCTTGGATAACATCAGTGGTGTGGAGAGGGGAGGCTGGTATGCATGAGTGACTGCTGGTCTTCCATAAACAACCTTGTTTGGACATATACCTCAGATGGTAACTTTCTAGGAGCAATTCCATGGTCATTCATGACCAAAAGGGATCTTTACCTTTTTATCCTTTATATATATATATATATATATATATATATATATATATACACACACACACACACACTTAGATTTATACCAATAATAATTGGTGCGCTAGGTTTTGTGAGTAAATGCTCAGTGACAATTTGGATAAGCTAGGATTTTCAGAAAAAGAAGCCAACTCACATATTGCAAATACTGTGGAACAGTAAAAATATGCATGATTTATATCAAGTTTAAAATGTGACTTTGTTTTTGTTATCTAGATTCCAATGATGGCACTTTGTACAGGATGTCCCAGAAAGACCTACCTGTGATTAAAACTTTTTGTAAAGAATATTGGTTCAGGTAATGTTATCTATATTCTACATAAAAATTTGCATATATCTTTTGTTCATGTGTCTCTTGTTTCATTCCTCTATAACAGGTTTGTCAACAAAAATGGTGTTAGAAGCAAAATGTGACCAGATTGTCACTTTGAAAACAGCTGGAGTGAGCAACAAGGACATAAGAAAAAAGTTGAATGTGTGCTGTAAAACAGTGTTCATTATCTGGAAATGATTTATGGAGTCCATTTTCTGGTAGGAAATGATCAAGTCATACCAAACAAATTGTTAAAGCTGTGAAGAAGCGAATGAAATCCCAATAGGAGTGCAAGAAAAACTGCAAAAGCTTTTGGTATTTTGAAATTGTCAATGCACAGGATTTTTAAAGAGCATTTAAAGCTACCTGTATACATGAAACAATCCTGGCAGTTAATTTCAGCATCTTCCAAGAAGAAACAGCTTGACAGTGGTATATTAGCTGAGATGAAGCACGCTGCTAAAAGTGTTGATCTGGTGATGAGAAGATCTTCACCATGGAGGCAGTTACCAGCAAAAAGAATAGCAGGTCTTATCAATGTAATACAGGAGACTTCAATTTACACCATCAGAAGCAAGCTTCACTCATGGTGTGGGCTGCAGTTGTATCTGAAGGGTCCAAGTGTCCCTTGATGCTGGCATCAAAGGCAACAATAAAGTTTATGTGGATATATCTTTCTGTGATACCCTGTATCTTTGTTAGAAACCAGTTCCTTCCTCAGAGGAAAAATTTAAATAATTAAAAACAGAAAAGAACACCTACTTATATCTGCATCTGTTTAATTACACATATGGATGAAATTAAGCTTGTTGTGGATTCACTGGTAATGTTGTATTGGAAATATAGTTTATGGAGGAGGATTCCAGCTGTAAGCATATGCAAATACATGTGGCTTGCATTAGCCAGCACATATGCCCTAACACACATGTATACATATCAACATCCATGTGATTCTGTTCAAGTGTTTGTGTGTTTATAGTGATGTATGTGTGTGTGATTGTTTTCATACAGAAGGATGGGTATAAATAGGGTTTTATGCATATATGCACATGTTTGTACGTAAATATTTGAGCCTGAATATTTGCGTATGTATATGTGCATATGCTTGTATATATGTATCCATGAGTGTGTTTATGTAACCCCTTCTATGTACACATACAGATACACACACACACACACACACATTAGCATTCATGTGATTCTATAGATGTGTATGTGTGTGTATGTGCATGTTTAATACAAGAATATGTATTTGTTTGTATATACCTGCCTTTAAGAATGTGTGTGCATACGTGTGTGTGTGTGTGTAGGTGTGTATGTGTATGTGTGTTTAAGCATATGCATATTTGTTGATTGCATTATATTAGTTCACATATCTTCTCTAGCTTCTCCCTCTTTCTGTTCAGCTCAGTTGACTGGGTGGGGAGGTAAGGCAAGAAATATGTTTGTATGTGTGTTTGTATGAGAGGGATTTGGTGTTGGTCACAGTGAGTTGGTGATGGATTTGTTCATGGTGATATTGGTGGTGTTGTGGTGATAGGAGTGATAATTATAATCTTGGTGGCGATAGTAGTAGTTGATGTTGATGATGATAGTGGTGATGATGGTGATAATGATGGCGATGTGATAGTAATGTTAGATGGAGCAGCAATGGGTGGGGTGGGAGGAAGTCTTTGATCTGTGAAGATCAAATTAATTTGGCAACAAGATTGGGGGATGGCTGAATGATGAGGTTTTGACAAGCTGAAAATCCATAGCAACGATCGGAGTCTTCAGAGTGTATGTATGTTTTGTTTGAGGAAGGAAGACAAGAGAAAGAAGAGAAGGAAAGTGAAGAAGGTAAAGGTGATAATGACAGTGATGGTAATGTTAGCGGTGGTGGGGAGGAGAAGGAAGAGGAGGAAGAGTTTGTCACTTCTGCTTGACTTTGAAACAAAAGACTCCTAATTACTTCTTTTTTTTATATATACAGTAGTTGCAAACAAAGACAAATAAACATAACAGTAATGTAAACATTATATGGCTAAAGATGGGCTAACCTGAGAGGAGTGATCAGCATACAAAATGCAAATACAATAGATGATAATATTTGTAATATTGGGAGTTGAAAATCCTTGATTGATGGGAGTTATCTAAGCAATTGGGGATAAAAGCATCTCTTAGAAGTGTTTATAATCTAAAAAGGTAAAAAGAGAGTTACCTTCAATAAGATCAGATGAAAATTTTGGACAATGCAGAATACAATGAAATCTGGTTTTCAAAGAAGACAAAGTCCACCCCAATTTTTTGTATGTAATGAGCATGCAAATTCTACTTAATGATTAAAAGTGATTAACACACACACACACATGCACACACACGCATGCACACACACACACACGCACACACACATGCACACACACACACATGCATGCATGCACACGCACACACACACACACACACACACACACACACACTTACATACATATAGTTCATAGATGAGAATCAGATATTCTCCATACAGAATACACTTAATAGTGCTCAAGAGGTTTAAACTTGAGCAGGTAGAGGAGTAAATGTAAGGATAAGCAAGTTAGGCAGATCAATATACAAAATATATTAAATACATGAAATACAAAAATGTATATATGTTTACACACAAAGAGGTCTAACTTACACAGAATAGAAATGATATGAAGAACTAAAGCGGTTGAAGAAAACTATTGTGAATCCAACAGCTGTTTCTGGGGGCTGAGTGGTCCAAAATAATGTTTGTAGATTGATTCCATTGTCAGATGAGACGAGCCTCCGTCTTCAGGGAAGAGGTCTTACATATGAGGTGTTGACAGAAAGAAGATCAAAGATAGACTCTTTCCATCCTTATTTTGGACCACAGAGTCCCCAGAAACAGCTGTTGGATTTGTAATACTTTTCTTCAGTCCCTTTAATTCTTAATATCATTTCTAGACTGTGTAACTCAGTCATTTTTGTATGTAGACATATATACATATTTTATATTTCATGTATTTAATATACTTTGTATTTAATATACCTTGACCTGCCTAACTTGCTTATCCTTATATTTACATACCCAAATGGCTGAAGACAAGCCACACACTTGAAACTCAGAGTCTGAATCAAACTGTTTTGATCTATACATATAACTCCCAATAAATGTGTTGAGTGCTCTTCTTTTGTTTGTCTACTCACTTGTATATATATATATATATATATACTAGTTAATAATGAAGGGTACCAACATGCTAAAATATCAGTCAGAAACGACTTAAGACCACAAATTTTCATCAATACACAAAGGTGAAATCGAGGAAATGGGCAAAAAATAATCCTAAGACCCTATACAAATGATAAAAAATCGGGAATTGAAAAGCCAGATATACCTGTATTGCAGCAATTTCAAACTTTATGAAAACATCACTTAGTCATCCTCAATGAGTCTTACTGACCTCTAGGGTCATAGAACTTACCCATCTCAACCAATGTGTGCGATGACCATTTTTAATGCCATAGCAAATTTAAAAAGGTAAGAAAATTTGTGGTCGAATCCAGTGTTGTGTAACTGGCACATTAAAAGCACTTTTCAAGTACTGGGCCTCATGGAGGCAATGACAAGTGTCCAAGACCTTTGGCAATATGCTGCGCTAGACCTGTCAAGCCAAGTGAAGTCGTAGTCACAGCAGATACTGGTGTCACACCTCTGGCACCCATGCTGGTGGCATGTAAAAGCACCCATTACACTCTTGGAGCGATTTTCGTCAGGATGGGCTTCCAGCCATAGAAACCATGCTAAATCAGATTGGAGTTTGGTGAAGCTCCTCAGCTTATCAACCCTGGTCAAACCGTCCAACCCAGGCATTAAATAATGATGATGATGATGATGATAATGAATATGTATAATATATATATATATATATATATATGAAGAGAGAGAGAGAGAGAGAGAGAGAGAGAGAGAGAGAGAGAGAGATTGAAAAATACACACATACACATATGTTGAAACACTTTCATCAAATGAGACCATCCAGGCAGATTTTTGTTGATAAAACTTCCTGTATAGCTGTTTAAAATCTAAAAAATCAACAATCAAAGGATCTGTATTCTACTTACATTTACTGAAGTCTAAATTTTTAAATACCATGTACTTTATTTAATATCTGCCAGGATTTTTTAATCTCATTTTTCTTCTAATTATATGTATGTATCATCATCATCATCATCGTTTAACGTCCGTTCTCCATGCTAGCATGGGTTGGACGGTTCGACCAGGGATCTGGGAAGCCAGAAGGCTGCACCAGGCTCCAGTCTTATCTGGCAATGTTTCTACAGCTGGATGCCCTTCCTAACGCCAACCACTTCGTGAGTGTAGTGGGTGCTTTTTACGTGCCACCTGCACAGGTGCCAGGCGAGGCTGGCAACGGCCACGGTCGGATTGGTGCATTTTACGTGCCACCGGCACGGAAGCCAGTCGGGGCGGCGCTGGCATCGGCCACTAGTCGGATAGTGCTTTTTACGTACCACCAGTCCAGGGGTCCTGGCTGGTTCAATTCGATATATATATATATAGGGGCAGGGGAGGCTGTGTAGTAAGAAGCTTGTGAGACGGAAACTGAAAGAAGCCCATTGTGTGTGTATATATATATATATATATATATATATGTATGTATGTATGTATGTATTTGTGTGTCTGTGTGTCCCACACCATCGCTTGACAACCAATTTTGGTATGTTTATGTTCCTGTAACTTAGTGATTTTGCAAAAGAGACCAATAGAATATGTATTAGGCTTACAAAGAATAAGTCCTGGGGTCAATTTGTTTGACTAAAAGTGGTGCTCCAGCATGGCCACAGTCAAATGACTGAAACAAGTAAAAAGAAAGAATATATATATATAAATCATTAGGTAAATATATTCAATAAGAATATTATATACTGAATTTATATTAAGTGCTCCATTGTATAAATAATATTAATACTATTAAAGTATTTATGTATTTAATATGAGCGATATAAACATTTATTGTATTATTATTTGTTGTATAATTAGATATATTTATTGCTTTTAAATTATTTTTATTATTATTATTATTATTATTATTATTATTATTATTATTATTATCATTATTATTATTATTATCCATTTATTATCTATTATATTTTTGATATTTATTTATTTATATATATATATTTAATACATAAAGTCTTTCATATGGGTATATCTTTGTGAAAAATTCGATATTGATTTCCTTATATTAATAATGATAATATATTATTTATATATATATAAATATATATATATATATACACATACATATTAAATTTTGATTTAAAAACAACTTTAATAATGTAAACATTATTGGTCTCATATAAATAGTGAATGTGTTTTGTTTATATACTCTTTTACTCTTTTACTTGTTTCAGTCAGTTGACTGTGGCCATGCTGGAGCACTGCCTTTAGTCGAGCAAATCGACTCCAGGACTTATTCTTTGTAAGAATAGTACTTATTCTATTGGTCCTTTTTGCTGAACTGCTAAGTTACGGAGATGTAAACACACCAGCAAACACATAAATACACACACACACACATATATATATATATATACATATATATGACGGGCTTCTTTCAGTTTTCGTCTGCCAGATCCACTCACAAGACTTTGGTCGGCCCGAGGCTATAGTAGAAGACACTTACCCAAGGTGCCATGCAGTGGGAATGAACCCGGAACCATGTGGTTGGTAAGCAAGCTACTTACCACACAGACACTCCTGTGCCTATATGCCAAATTTGCTGCAGTAGAGCATCCAGGGAAAGCTCCCTACGTGATGCTGAGTGTTAAGAAGTGCGCTAGACATGCTAGACAACTCACCCCAAGGTGACTGAAAGTGATAGATATTAAAGTTTCGCTAATGTCTATAGCTCCTCAGTCGCATTTACTAGATTCACCTTGAAATGAATTGAATCACTGGTCTGGGACACAAAATTAAATTTCGATTTAAAAGCAGCTCTAGTTATGTAAACAATATCAGTCTCACACACACACATACACAGAGTCTCACACACACACACACACACACAGAGTCACACACAAATTTGATTGGGGGAATGGAGTGATGCTGATTATAACTACCACTATAGTTGAGAGGATATGCCTCTGATGGTCATTCTACATACTAAATATAACTACAGTAAGGTCCTACATATGTTGAAACACTTCCATCAAATGAGACTCTCCAAGCAGCTTTTTGTAGCTAAAACTCCTTTTAGAGCTGTTTAAAATCTAAAAAAAAACAACAATCAAGGGAGGGAATTCCAGTAAGATCAGTTGATTTTAAGTTTTCTGCAACATCAGCAACAGAATTTGGAGTTATCTGGTCTTTAATGTCAACATGGGAATGCAACCCTACTGTAATTGTAACAAATAACCTTAACAGCAAAGCTTCTAAAGCCAAATCTTCTGCAAAATAAAACTCCACTGTTTTAAACAAGGAAGGACACACCAGATAATGTTGATCTAGATACTTCTGAAAAGGTTGTTACTAGAATGCTTTTGATCAATAAGTATTTTCAAGTTTGTCTTGGGCTAAACAAAACAGCCTTAAGTCAGCCTTAATTGAGTAAGCCTTTGACCAAAGGTATTTCAGCTGCAATCATCTTTTCAGACATGGTTTATTTTAGACTAAGATAATTGCATGTGATTTAAGAGAGATTTTGCTGCTACTTCAAGCTGTTCAAGGCTCCGTCATTGCCAATATTTTAGTTTATTTTATATTGTAAATAATATAATGCAAGCAAGTGCTTATATTGTGCATGCTTTGGAATGCAATGCCTCCACAAGTACATCACTTGGCCACTGCTTGTTACCAAACAGTTGTTTGATCCACTAATGCTTAAAGGCATAAAGCAGCTCTTATTTGATTAAACCACCTCTGGTACTTCCCTTCCTTGCATCATCAGATCACTAAATGACCTCTAGTGACATCCTTACTGCAATAAATTTAACAGACAATTTTCATAGGCAAAAGCAAAGATGGTTTCTTATTGCATTTCTTCTGTTATTTTATATAAGCTGCACTTCTTGTTGGCTAGATACAAACAAATTCTCCACAGATGCCTGTGGATTTTGTCCAGTACTCTAACATTTCTTACAATCCAATGCCATTGACTGGGACTTTATTTTATTGGCCCTCTCCCCAACCTCACCTAAAAGATGAAAAGCAAGGTTGACATTGGCATGGTTCGAACTTAAAGCACAAAGAACTGGAACAAATATTATACAGAATTTTTTCAATTTTTGTAATGATTTTGATAATCCACTGCTTTTAGCACTCTACTGATATTTGTATTAATGACTCTGGATCAATGTAAAGTAAAAATTGATCTTTGCAGGATTTGAACTCAAAATGTGCAGAACTATAACTAAATACCACACATAGTATTTCGTTCTACACCCAAATGATTCTTCTGCTCATACATTACTCTCAGTATACCTGTAATTCAAAACAACCTATTTTGTTACACACAAATATT
>NC_042999.1:104262207-104282207 GCF_006345805.1 Octopus sinensis
GTAAATATGGGGTAGTGATGCAAATAAACACACTTGGGCTTGATGTATATAAAATATACATCTATACAGGGTTAGCTGTGTGGTAAGAAGTTTTTTTCCCAGCCATATCGTTCTGGATTCAGTCCCACCACGTGGCATCTTGGGCAAGTGTCTTCTACTATAGCCTCAGGCTAACCAAAGCCTTGTGAGTGGATTTGGTAGATGGAAACTGAAAGAAACTCATAGTGTATATAAATAGTGTATATAAATATATATATATATATATATATATATATATATATATATATATATATATATATATATACACATATATATATATGTATGTATGTATGCATATATATATGAGGGAGTGCTGAAAAATCCCTGGCTTTGGGTAAAAGAAAATACAGGAGGATCAGTTAATTATGATTTTATTGAACATATTCCCCTCTCAGATTCACAGACTTATTGCCATGGTCCTTTAGTTTTTCTAAGCTGTGTAAAAGAATTCAGAAGGTTGGGCCTCCAACCAAGCTTTTTGCAATACCTTTCAGCCCCACCCTTCGTATATATTGTTGACTCAACTGTTGACTCTATCTATATAAAAATATTTACATAGGCGCAGGAGTGGCTGTGTGGTAAGTAGCTTGTTTACCAACCACATGGTTCCGGGTTCAGTCCCACTGTGTGGCACCTTAGGCGAGTGTCTTCTACTATAGCCTCGGGCCGACCAAAGCATTGTGAGTGGATTTGGTAGACGGAAACTGAAAAGAAGCCTGTCGTATATATGTATATATATATGCATGTGTGTGTTTGTGTGTCTGTGTTTGTCCCCCTAGCATTGCTTGACAATCGATGCTGGTGTGTTTATGTCCCCGTTACTTAGTGGTTCGGTAAAAGAGATCGATAGAATAAGTACTGGGCTTACAAAAGAATAAGTCCCGGGGTCGAGTTGCTCGATTAAAGGCAGTGCTCCAGCATGGCCGCAGTCAACTGACTGAAACAAGTAAAAGAGTAAAGAGATTTATATGTGTCTGCACCCCCACCCCCACTTGTATATTAGCATAAACATTTGTGTGCTTAGAGTGTTGAAGTTCTCCATCTCTGAATGCTTCTTAAGGTTCAGTCTTGTGTAGAGTCCCATTGTACAACACACTTGGAAAGTATCTTCTAATATAGCTCTAAGCTGACTAATATGAAGGGGTACACAAAAGTAGCCAGAAATGTTCTCTGTGGGACAAGTCCTTTGCAGTTCAGGCTTCTGCCATTAGAAACCACTTCCTGTGACTCTTAGTTTGCTTATTGGCGTTGTCGAGTTTAGTCATACTGCCATGTGGTGTGTCTTTGTTTTACAGTGCTACTCCCCTGTTTGTCGATTTTTGCAATGGCTGAAACGAAGGAACAGCATGTTTCAGTGAAATTCTGTTTCCTGCTGGGGAAAATAGCAACTGAAACAGTTGTCATGCTTGAAACAGCTTACAAGGCCACTGCCATGAGAAGAACACAAGTTTACGAATGGTTTTCACACTTTAGGAATGATCACTTGTTGCTTGAAGACCAACCTCGTTCAGAGTGCCCGTTGACCTTCTGAACAAATGAATCCATCATGAAAGTTCATGAACTATGTTGGAGGACTATCACCAAGCAATTGACGAACTTGTTAGTACTATTGGAGTGTCCTGGAGCTCCTGCCAACCAATTTTCAGTGAGGAATTGTGAATGAAATGAGTTGATGCAAAATGTGTGCCTTACTTGCTCATGGAAGACCAAAAGCAGTCATGACTGAATTCATGCCATGAACTGAAAGAACAGTTGGAAATTGATCTGGACCTTTTTTGAAGGTCATCACTGGTGATGAAAGCTGGTGCTACGAAATTTTCAGATGTGGAAGAGGTGAAGAAAAAAACAATGGAAGCGTTAAAAGGCATCACTTGGCAAGAGTTCCAGCACTGCTTCGAATAATGGAAAATGCATCTGGACTGATGCAATGCTTCAAATGGAGAATACTAAATGAATAAAATAATATTGCAAAATTCAGGATTCTTTTGAGTTCCCTCTTGTATATGTAATATATGTAAAAATATAATTTTAGTTGAAATCGAAATCAAATTCGATGACTGGTATCCATGCTAGTGGAGCGCTAAGAGCACCATCTGAGCATGATCGTTGCCAGAGCAGCTGACTGGCTTCCATGCCAGTGGCACCATTCAAGCGTGACTGTTACCAGCATTGCCTCACTGGCACATGATAAAACATTTGAGCGAGGTTGTTGCCAGTGCCGCTGGATTGGCTTCTGTGCAGGTGGCATGTAAAAAACACCATTTGAGCGTAGTTGTTGCCAAAACCGCCTGACTGGCCCTCATGCCGGTGGCACGTAAAAGCACCGACTACACTCTCAGAGTGGTTGGCATTAGGAAGGGCATCCAGCTGTAGAAACTCTGCCAGATCAAGATTGGAGCCTGGTGCAGCCATCTGGTTTGCCAGTCCTCAGTCAAATCGTCCAACCCATGCTAGCATGGAAAGTGGACATTAAACGATGATGATGATGATGATGTAATCAAACACCACAGAAGCTGGCATTGTTTTGTGTTGGCAAGACATATTATATAATAAAATCAATAAAATGAGTATAATAAATTTACTGCAAGGACTGGAAAATCTGATATTATAGATACAGTCTTTCTTCAGGGGAAATCTTGAAAGGAGAGAAACTAATGAGGGACAGTAGAGTTTTAGATCCCCTAAGTAAGAAAAATATGGCTACAACTCATTAATTTCTCTTTCAAATGCTAGATTTTCCCCTCCTCACAACAAGTTAACAGCACTCATTTTACCAATTATGCTCTCTCTCTCTCTCTAAATATGTGTGTGTGTGTGTGTGTGTGTGTGTGTGTGTGCATGTTTGTGTGTGCATATCATGTATGTGTATATATATGTATGTATGTATGTATATATATATATGTATATATATATATATATATATATATATAATATATATATATATGTATATATATATATATATATATATATATATGTATATATATATATATATATATATATATATATATATATATATAGAGAGAGAGAGAGAGAGAGAGAGAGAGCAATAAGAAAATGGAGGGGATCAGTAGGTGGTATATCTGTAATAGAGTGGATGAAACCATTACTCGTATCATGAACAAATGCCCTACACTTGCCCCAAATCACTACAAGTTGTGACAATACAATCAGGTAGTGAAGGTGCTACATTGGAAACTGTACTAAAAGTGGGAGCTAGAAAGAGGCAAGACATCGTATGAGCACAAACTGTCATGAGCGGTGGAGTCAGAGACTACCAACATCCTCTGAGATATCCCAATCCAAACAGATTAGGTGTTAAAGCATAACAGACCAGACCTAGTGGTGGTGGACAAGGTGCACCACTTATGCTATACAGTTGATGTTGCATACCCCTCTGATCCACAAATAGTCAAGAAGGAAGGTGAAAAAAAATAGATAAATACAATCATCTTAAGCACGAAATAGCCCAGCTTTGGAAATGAAGAAGGTGAAGATAGTGCCAATTATTGTTGGGTCTTCAGGGACAGTATCAGAAGGTATCAATAGGAATATAAAAGAAATTGGGATAGAGTGCCCAGTAGAACTGTTACAAAAAGTTTGTTCTCATGGTTTCTGATCTTAACTGATTGGAAGTGTTAACGTGTACATGTTTTGTCTTGGTAAAAGATGGGCTACAACAAATATTTTGCTTAATACCACAGATTTGCTTGACCTTAACCAGTTGAGCATATCCCTTAATGGTTGACGATATGTACATCCCTGATTCCAAACATGAATAGTTGGGGAGCATCATTGACATTTGTTAAGAGGAATTCTTTGAGGCTTGAACAATTCACTTCTAGATACGTGTCCTTCATTCATCATCCTTAAACAACTCTTCTTTGGGGACCTTTTGAGTGGGATGGGCTACTCAGCCTGAAGAAAATTCTAACTGCAAAATCATGCTCTGTTTATCTTGATATGAGATCACCATGTTGTGCACATATAGTTGTGATGCATATGCCTAGTGTACCCTTATCAGACAGGTAGTCATGATGGTCATACTGGGTTTTGTACATTTGTACCCAAGTGTTACTTTGATGGCATGCATTGCTCTCTCACTCAACAACAACAATAACAGCAGCAGCAACAACAACCCCGCCCCTAGTGATAGTAGTTAAACAGGATAATACAAATATGGTCAATAACCATACTAACCAAATTGCTTTAGCTACTACTAGAGTTCAAATTCAGTTAGATGTTGTTCGAAAAATTGATTGTTTGGACAACTGATCTAAAAATAAATCAAGGATGCCAAACCAAATGTAATCACAGACAGGAAACATCTTTACATGTACAAGGCTTTTGCTTTATTCAATCGATTAAATATGTATAAACACTGGATATTATTGTAAATTTCATGGTAAGTTGGTCATAAAGTCATGTTACAAGTTAGATAATAATAATATGGAACTGGAAATTCAAGAAGCATTGCGTAATCAGAAAAATACATTTACGTATGTACACATGGAGTTCACGTAAATGAGGTCCACTTGGTTGGTGAGTAATCATTATTTTGCGCAAAACATACACAAATGCTGTTGCTTAAGGGGCTTGTCTCATTGCTTTTGCCATCAATAACATTTGACAAAAATTCATCAACTTAACGGCACCAACTTCCTCTTTTGCTTCACATCACAACATGAAAAGTTGCTAGCCATTGATAACTTCACTAATGGGGATGACTAAAGTTGTTGGGATCTGGTTTTCTTTATCAATCATGAAGTCAGTACTTTACCACTGCTCTTCCATGACTATGTTCATAATCTGATTGCTACTGAGTGTCTCTGTTCCGATTTCATTGTCACAATTTACCCAAGCATTGATTTCAATCTCAATGAAGTTTCCTAATCCCAGCTGATTAGCAGTTCTCAGTAATTTCAGTGGTTATTGTTCAATCTGGGTGAGTGTCCTGTTCATTGACAAGGCTGCCAACACTCACACTATTATACCAATACCAATTGTCTGTGAATGACATGATAATTTGAGGCAATCCTTTTATCTGCATTGTCTTCATTGGTGACTGCATGCAACTTGTTACAGTAATAATACTTTTCCATTGCTGCAATGATTCCCTGATCGAGTGACCAAAGCTTTGAAATTGTGTTCAGTGGTAAAAACAAACACTTGGCGATTCTAATTGACTGCTTTTTAAACTGTGTGACCTCACATTGTCAACAAGCAGAAGGGCATGTTGTTCAAGTCCAATGTTCATTTAATGTGAGCAAACAGCAGACACAAATTCTTAGAGAAACCAAGATGAAAAAAGTGGATATGTCATCCATGCTTTGTACTTCATGGGAAATGAATTCTTGCCTCAGTTCATGAAGCAACGTGACGTAGCATAATGCTCGATGCAAACAAGTGGTAGTTTATGAGTTCCAGTGGTGTTGATACAGGGGAAAATTGTTATGTGGTTCTTCTGTGCCTCTTTATCAGTTGATGCAAGTGTTTTGTCTGACAATTCATGCTGAAACTATCCACTTTCATTGGCATTGCACAATTGATCAAGTTCATAGTTTTCTTTACGGATGATAGATTGTAGTTTCTGTCTGAATTCCTCCATGATTGTCCATAGACTCCAAGAATGCCTTGGTGATTTTTGAAACCTTATAGCCAGCCAGATGACATGCTGTATATCAGACTCTTGTTGTGTATCACTAGTGTGGATTCATTGATGGAGTCCTGCAGCTATTTCCTGAAACGTTGGATCTGACAAGGGAATACCTTTTTCCTGTTGATGTGACCCCCCCCCCCACACACACACATACACAAAAAACACAGCCTGGTCAAGTTGTTCATCTTTTGCCAACTTCATGGATTTTCTTTTGTTGCATGGGAAGTGCCACTTTAGTTAATAAATTTCTCAATCACCAGTCTTGTTTTCTTCATATCAGACTATTACTTTTCCAATGTGCTCTTGAGCCTTTTCACTATGATCCAGATGCTGTAAAACCTAACTTTTCTGTTTGATTGTCAATGGTGTTTGCACAGATACAGTAATGGCAATAAACTCGATCACTTGTAACAGATATGTTGCCAGGACAAAATAGTAGAAGGAACAAAGGAACTTTTTCCACGATTTTAAGGCTTTTAGCATGTCGACCATTTTCATGTTAAATTATTTTAACACTACTTAAAGCAACCAATTCAAATCAAACTAGCGCACTGACTAACACATGGATAATTTTGATAACTGTAAATAAAAGACAAGATTGTGGCGTAAATATCGATCAGCAATACGTCTTTGATGTGTAGTTTTTACATGTTCTGTACATATTTATTTGTTAAAAATCATTTTTATCAATTAGCGGCAGTCAACATACATTAATTTTTAATCATTCTAAATAAAAAAAAAAACACTCAATATACATTCATTTTTAACTATTCTAAATGACAGAGGCAATAACCAGTGTTGCTTCTGAATATCTGTTTACACATAGTATCGCTCATTAAATATTTGTGGGACCTGCAGATCTTGTTTGAACAAATTGAAATTCGGATAATTGATGTTCATGTAACTGACTTTTAACTGTGCATCTAAACAGATTAAGTTTAGAAATGAAAATTGATTACCTAAGAGTACCTTGTGATTCAGTCTAAATGCTGCTTCATATACTTCTTGTAAATTTTTCCAAGTTTTAGACAAACACTTACCCGCATCCAGCCCATATCATAAAATTTTCAGTAGACACACGGTTAAACTGGCTTACTCTATTATGCCTAATATTGCTGAATATATAACAAGATTTAACTATAGTAAATCAAGCCATAGAATAAACACTATAATTACCAATAAACAAATCAGCAAAGTTTTATAGGTGCACTATCACTGCACTTTGTAAAGGACATGTTTATATTGGTGTGTCCTCTTCCTGATTCAAACTTCACTGGAATAATCACAAATCTCCATTTAATCATAAAAATAAGGCTGATAATACATCTCTAGCTAAAATTTGTGCATTCTTTCACTGATAAAAACATAGAGTATAAAATTGCTTGGTCCATTGCATGTAATGTACAGTCATATAAAGGTGGTGGTAGTGGTATCTGAAGTGTTCTGTATTAGTAGGATTAAATCGAATATTATTAATCACCGTGAAAAATTTATCATAAGAACATCTTAAGAACAAACTGATCATATTCTGGCATTCTACTATCATGTAAAACTATCTAGATATTAAGTATTTCAGTCTCTCATATGCACTAACTATTCTTTTTAAGTATAACTGAAGTTATTACTTTTTGATGATTGCATTGGTCCTGTAATTCTACACCTCTGAACTTCCTTACTTCCATTCCTTATTGCTTTAATCTTAACTATTATTTAATATATGTGATTTATTCAAATTTCCTTTTAATAATCCCTTTGGTAGATTCATTCGAATAAATGCATTTACTCTTTATCCTCAAGGATTGGTTATATGTTTACATCCATATGCTTGCATATGTGCCAGCTTTTTTATACATACGAGATCTGATCAAAAGGTATTTGAATTAATGCTATGATAATAGAGCTCAAAGTATTTAGAGTGAAGACACTTGACATAGATTGTTTCTTTATTGGCCACACAGGGCTGAGGGACAAAATACAAAGTAGAGCTTTTCTTTTTCAGAAAAAGGAGAGAAGAAAAAAAGAAAAAAAAAATTGAGTTGAATTCTGATCAAAAGGGATCGTGGAAAAGAGAAAAAGGGGGCTGATCAATAGGGATAGTGTATCACAGAAATGTCAACGTAAAAAGGGAAAACAGATTAGGTTTATCCGTGGAAAGAAAAGCCTATAGAAAAGACCACAGTAACCTTGAGCAATGGTGTCATGTTAAAAAACACATTACAGTAAGTCGCTCTCTTTTTCCTTTCTTTTTTTTCTTGGTTCATAGGATTATGCTCAAGCTGGCTCTATCATTCACATGAGCCATCCTTGCTACATTCACCCATCTTTTTTTGAAACTTTCAGTAGACAAAATTTCTCTCTCTACTCTCACCTTCCTTTTCAAGTGATACTTGAAGAAATTGATGAGAGATTGACCAGAGAGGAAAGTGTTTGTCTCTAGATCTTTCAGACGTGTCCACTATACACATTCTTTTGCCATAGCCACAAGTACGATGAAAATGGCTCTTCCTTCCCATATCCAGGAAGGAGGCACGATAATATTCATGATAGACTTGGTTGATAAACTGACTCATCCCACACGCGATAACAGTCGTTAGACATAGGCCTACAGGTTGGAAATGGTTGGACACTGTACGAGTGTGTACAGGCTGTTTTCGTCGCTCTGATTGCATCTCGGACAGGTTGGCCTGTGTTTCTTGAGCCATGCCTGTAGAGTTTATCCCGAACGAGTAGCACTTCTTGATAGCACTGCTATGCCAGGCATCTCTGGAAGTTGTCCAAAGGTCCTGAACTGGTGGGCCAAGTATTTTTCGTCGACGCCCAGTTTCGCCCTGAGTTCGTCATTGTACCTCCCCTCCAGTAATCCCCTATAGAATGCTTTGGTTGTGTTGAAGTCGCACAAGATCGAGCTGGTATGGGATAGTTGCTTGAGAGCAACGCGACACTCATGGTGCCATTCGCCCTTCCTCAGCCTCTTTTTGATCCACGACTGCAGTTCGGTCACTTAGACAAGCTGCAGGAAGGCGTGCCTCACAAACGGCGACCACACCTGTTCACCGTCTACACAGAGCCAGAGATGTTGCAGTCTCAGCGCATCTGCACATCATCAACCCCAGCCCTCCTTTAAACAGGTATTGGCAGCAAACAGATCACCTGACATCGGAACACATCCTTTCCACAAGAAGTGGAAGAGAATGCGTTCTAGTTTGGTGATGGTAGGGTCAGGACAAGGAACGACAGTCAGGCAGTAGTAGCTGACAGACACTATGTACGTGTTTGCCACCTCCGCCCGACCCTGATCTTGAAGTCTGTTGTGCATGCACACTGAGATATAACATTCTCGCTCACTTCCATTGTTTATAGCAGAAATCAGACAGGTAGAAGGATGAAGAGATCAGTAGTGCTATAGTTGTGTAGGGTCGTTTGAACTCTCCGTACACTGGCAAGGTGAGAGGTGAAGTGGATGACAATATATTTCACTTGACAAAGTAGCATTTGGTTAATGTCTCTTACCATTTTCCATTGTTCCATCGTGAGAAGTAAGTTTCATTTTCCTGTCGTGGGAAGCAAATGAGAATGAATTATGACTATCTTTGGTTACAGAATTGTATAGTATGACCATTAATTTCAATATACTGTCTGTAATATCACTGTTATGGAGACTTGGATAAATTTTAAGAATATATAAAGTTCACTCTCATCTTAAGATGCTTCTTGGTGTTTTTTTAGCTAACATCAACTGAATTAACAATTTATAAAACTATAATCACCCTACAAACATATAGTCACATTCAGTGGGCTATATGTTTGTAGATGGTCTCATTTGGTGAGGTTGTTGCTTATCTCTGAATGAGAAGACTTATGATCAAAGACATTCCTGTTGTGACCAAGCCATTTTCTTCACAACCATTGAAACATAAAGCACCCCTCACAAATGTAGGTTCAGGAGGTGGCTGTGATCTGTAAATAGTTCTGAGTAGGAATCATAAAGAGAAATATGAACACACAATGCACATGTGCACACTGAATGTGTAAAATGGAAGAGAAGACTAAAAACATAATATGCATGTCAAAATAAAATGGAAGCAAAGAATAAAACAAATTATATGATGGTCTGCGTGGAGGCGCAATGACCCAGTGGTTAGGCGTTGTGTGTGTTTATTGAGCGAAAACACCTAAAAGCTCCACGAGGCTCTGGCAGGGGGTGCTGGCGACCTCTGTTGTACTCTTTCGCCACAACTTTCTCTCACTCTCTCTTCTTGCTTCTTGAGTAACGCTGCAATGGACTGGCATCCTGTCCAGCTGGGGGAAACACATATGCCATAGAAACTGGGAAACCGGGCCCATGAGCCTGGCTAGGCTTGAAAAGGGCAATGAGGATGAGGATGATGGTCTGCATGCTACATCTGACACCACTATCATGCAGCTTTGCAGCAATTTTCTTGTTTTCTGTATATCCAGGACTACATTCTTTAATCTGCGTTATTTTTTTCACTATGACAGGGTGTAATTTGGCTGGTATTTCTGCAAGTGAGTCAACTGCATAAAGGCTCTATTCTTGATGAATAGAATTGCAAAGAGTAACAGGTTTTATTAGGGTAGTTATAAATGTGTAACAACATTGGAATTACCAAAATACAGGTGGATGCAGTGACATGAAATTCATTTAGTGCATTGCATTACGTATAACTTAACACATGATTTCATATACCTTGATCAATTTCTTAACTCTTACCACTTAAGTATGACAACCTTTTAAGAAACCTCTATATAGCAGCTTAATCTGTCAGAAATATTTGTCAGATTTTTCCCTGAAATCATGCCTACTGTATTTTAAATAAGAATGGTAAGTCACACTGATTAACGTAGTCTTATATATGCAATGAATGAAAAAAACGAGGATGGATGGTCATAGATTGAATGCTTTACATCATAGGGCTACACGATCAGGCTGACTTGATAACCCCCTTCCCTCACACCATACACACATAAATACCTATTTTTATGCTTAGGTACAAGTGTGGCTGTGTGGTAAGATGTTTGCCTCTCAACCATATGGTTCCAGGTTCAGTTCCACTGTGTGGCACCTTGGGTAAATATCTTCTACTATAGCCTTGGACTAACCAAAGCCTTATGAGTGGAAATCGTAGATAGAAACTGAAAGAAGCCTGTCGTATATATATATGTATGTTTTTGTGTCACTGTTTTTCTACACCACTGCTTGACAACTGGTGTTGGTGTGTTTACGTCCTACAACTTAGCGGCTCACCAACAGTGATCGATAGAATAAGTACGGATTTAAAAAAAGAAGTAAGAACTGTGGTCGATCCATTCGACTAAAGAATCTTCAAGGTGGTGCCCCAGCATGGCCACAATTTAATGACTGAAGCAAATAAAAGATAGAAGGTAAAAAAAAAATGTAGCAAATAAGTAATGATTTTTTAATATAGAGAGAAATCCTAAAAATCTCAATCCAGCTATTTTCATTAGCTCTACGCCAATCAACAGCTGGTACTTTGTAGATTTGATTTGACTGTAAGGTTGAAAAGTGAACTCAACCTCAGTAGAATTTGAACGGAGAAAGTAAAGGGACATCACTCAAAATTGCAAAGACGACGGCAACAGTCTCAGTCATCCAAATTCAAATAACTTTTAATAGAAGTTTTCCATAAAAAAAGTGTTTCTGCATGTTGTTAGATGACCGTCTTAGAAATGTCAAAAATTTATTTCAATAAATTATTTGTTCTAGTTTTCTTAAAAACATTAAAATAAGGGGAGGATGTAGGTAACTTAAACTTTAGTATTTGTTGATACGCAATAAATTTAAGCATTTTTTTTTTCTTATCCAAGCGTCGTTCTTGTAGTTTAGTTCTCACTCAGTAAGGAATTTCAGCATTAACCATTCAACACTTTGTTTTTTTTCTTTCAATACATAGGACTAAATTAGCCAGAATTTCCTTCCAGTTTTAAAAACGACAGAATGTAATTTGAGATTTGGCTGTTATTTCTAATAGGTCGAACAACCATCGAGGTTCTGAAGCTATTAGCAAAAAGTGCAAGAAAAGGGTTAAAAAAAAAACGGAAATGTAATCAAAAGAGAAAATGTTAGGTATTAAAGGTAAAGCAAAACATTTAAGTGAGCAGGGAAACGTAAACGAAATAACTGTAGGTCTGCGGGTGAGTATAATCGAGTAAATCGATCCCAATATATTAATATGTTTTGGGTCGAATAATATTTACTAGGGTCGATAACTCTAAACCTGGTTAGTTTTAAACCACAGGTCATCCAATATATAATATGACCAAAAGATATTCCAGTCATGACCATCATACCTTTTATAGAATAGTAAGTATACCTCGGACTGCGCTATCATGTGCCTTTTAATTTTTCTTTAAAAAAAAAGAACCCAAAAGACTAATAAAGGTGTAATTTGGTAGAGTTTTCGTAAGCCAAGTAACTGTGTATGGACTTCCTGTTTGATTAGAAACATAAACAAAACGAATATGTTAGTTTGTAACAAAAAGGGTCGATTATTTCAAATATCACTGCCATAAACTCAAGAAAATACAAAATACCAGAATAAAACTACAACACATGAACGTTATTAATTTTTTTTAACAATATGTAATTTTAAGAAAAATAAATTAACTGCATGTTAAATATGCAATTAACAAGTTTGATTCAATATTTCAGTAACTCCACCGGATTGTTTTCAGAGTTACATGCGGGATTACTAGTTTTGTTTACTATAGAAGAAAAAATTGGTGGAATCAGTTACATGTATATATTTCTTGGTAATGTATTCTATAAACTTGAAGTATGATTAAATGTACATAACAGAAACATTATTGTTTGTTTCTTTATAAAAATTTTAAGACGTTCTGAGTTTGCATTCTATTTTGGGAGGTTCGTATTTTGAGTTTACTCAGCAATATGAATAATCGTCAATAAATAAAAGAAATAATACGCACATAAAATAAAATAATTTATCAGCCATAACTGCTTATTACATTAAAAAAGTGATAGATTTCTTCTTTATCATAAACAGCAACTTGAGTCCTACATTCACTACAATAAACTGGATGATAAACTTCTTTCGATTTCTCTGAAGATTGTTTCATTTTTTTCGGGTTTTTATTAGAATTTGGGTAAGTTAAATTTTCGGAATAATCCACAGAACAGTTCATAACAAACATAGCACGGTACTGATTAGGGTATCGCTCGTGTCTTTGACAATCAACACAGATTGTTGTCATACATGCCGGACAGTCTAACAAGGCGTCGGAAGTTGGTCTCTTAGGCATTTTGGAAGATTTGCGCTTTGTAGGTTTTTCATTGCCATCGGCCAAATTGAAACGAACTGATTTATTACCCGTGCTTGCTTTAGTCTTAGGCGTGAGTTTTGGTCTGTCGGTCTTAGTAGTTTTTGTTTTGGAACCTGGAGGTGGCATGAATTTGACAAACTTTTTGTGTGGGTTGCGCCTTCGTTCGTCCATCCATAATTGGTCTTTTGCATCCATTGTCGGATCATAGAAGAGTTCGTCGTTAGACATGACTTTATGATGGTTTTTCTTTTTGCTTTTGTTTTCATTGGAAGTATCTTCTTCATCGGAATCAAAATAAATATCGTTGTAGAACTTATCATTTTCACCGCCATCATTACCATCACCACTTGTAGAAGCGACTGACGTAGTGACGCTTGTGGTGGGTTCGCTTCCAGCTGCAGGTAGGTGTCTTGGAGGTTCAGAAGAACTGAGGTTTCGTTTGAGTGATTCGATGTTCTTTGAGAGCTCGTATTCCATTTCATCTTCGAAATCGCTGCTGTCCTGCTCCAAAATAGATTTTGGTTTCACTTTGGAGAAAGTTGTTCTCTTACAGCGATTATCTGCTTGTCTCACAACAATACTAATATCATCATCAGAACTTTCGGAAGAATTCCCTTCACTGTTATCATCGAAATCCAAATCAAGATAGTCTTCATCGTCTGTACAATTAAACATAATGCAATCACGATATAAATGTTCTCATAAACAAACAATCTTGGACAAGTTTTTAGCGGAACATGAAAATAAATACAAAACGAGGCTGATTGGCCGAAGGGAGACAACTCTAACAGCTTTAAAACCGGTTATCAGAATAAAACAGTTCACGCTAAATATTTATCCTAAATGTAGCCTGGATTGTGTGTGTGTTTGTGTGCGCGCTTATATATATATATATACACACATACACGCACACACACACACACACTTTATTAAAAAACAGCAAAAATATCACGAAAACTGTTACTCAAAGTTTCACGTTCCTGTACGTCGGATAGTTTTGTTTAGATTCTAAACAAAACTGTCCGACGAACGGGAACGTGAAGCAAAGGGAATGGGAGAAGTTACAGGTTGTACATCTTAGTTGAAATAGTGTGTTCAACCTTGCCCCATAGAATAATATCAATGACAGAATGGCCAAAGACACTTACTGAGACAGCAATCCCACCTCACAAGGGTCATTTCGCAGATGGGCAACTGTCATCCTGATTTTACAGAGGAAGTCAACAAACACCTGAGGTCCTGATGGTGACTGGTGTGAACCGATAGTGGTTGGTCAAACTCCGATATTTAGTTATACTTCTCTCCTATTGTGAGCAGTGATTCCTGGGTTTGTGGCCGATACAGCAAGGTTGGAAACAGAGAGAGTCACAGCATGTCGTAATCGAGATTAGAGATTTACCTCCTTTGTATGAAAAGTCGGTTAATATTTCGGGATACTTACCATCTACACTGTCAAGACCTGTTGTTTCCCATTGTAACAGGAAGCTGACTGTATGAAGGCTCCTTCTGATGGTGTCATTCAGAATGGTGTGTCGGGGGAACCAGCCCACACTATGACAGCATAATAATGGATGCAAGCAGAATTTGTCAACTACAGCTCCACAATGGCTTTTACGTGGGTCACACATACAAAGACTGAGGCACTGGGCCACTCCTATACAAGTGCACTCATCATCACTGGTTGATGAGGAGGGCACTGAATTGAGCTGTACACTGCTGTTTGGCTGCAAAGGAGAATAGAGGCAGGAGAGGCAGTGCTGGTACAAAGAAGTGTTAATCTACCTCAACGTAGACCTGCACTTGATGTCATCTTAGTTATGCTGGACATCTGTATTATGGGAGATAACAAAGCCTTTGATCCAATCAGCCAGAGCTGACTCCAGTTACCAGGCCATGTCAGATTCAGCTGCCCCTCGGAGGACCCTGCTAAGGGCATGGCTGGAGGAGACTGAGGAATGCTAAGCTTGTAGTAGAACAGAAGCAGAACAGAGGCTGAGCCCACCGGATTTCATGAGTAGTTTCACCTATTGTCAGCCGGCACTGTCAAAACTGAAATTACAGATCACTTCAGCACAGTGCCAGATGGTGGTATTGATTTCACTGAGGCGATTTGTGAGAGGGTGACAAAGTGCATTGTACAGTCCCAGGAGAAGCATAATCAAGGTGATTGAAAGGTAGGTCTGGTGAGATTGTTGAGATGCTAGAACGGAGGTGTTGCATTCAAGAGATTGGGTGGAGGGGATCTTCAGTCAGGTTCCACTCAAGCAAAAAACATAGGTATAAAATTTTCTGGGAAGGCAATCATGGTAGGATAGATGGTATAGGTATACTTTAGCTGAGAAATGGATGGATAAGGTGATTGGGGTAATCAGAGTGTGTGATAGATACTTATGCTCAGACTAGTTTTGCAAAGTGGCTCAGTGTCTATTATTTCTGCTTATGCTCCTCAACCTAGTCTGCTGAATGAAGAAAAAGATCAATTTTATGATACTCTTTTGCTGGTTACTTCAAAGACAAATGACAGTAACCTTATCTTCATGGCTGGCGACTTCAGTAACATTGGTGGGCAACATCTGGGTGGCTTCCATGGTGTGCATAGAGGTCATGGTTTTGGTTCCCATAATGAGGAGGGAAGAAGGCTTCTGAAGTTCTGTGATGCAAATAACCCAATGATCTGCAACACTAACTTCGGGAAACCAGCCAGCCACATATTCACCTATCAATCTAGTGACCATACAAGCTAGATTAGCTACATCCTCACCAGAAAGTGGGATAAATGGTTGCTCATAAATGCAATGACCTTTCCAGGTGAAGAATGTACTCCTCAGCATAGGTTAGTCATTAGTTACTTCAGATTTCGAGTTAGAAAGATTCCAAGAAACAGAACAGTCTTGAAAAGAAGGATTTGAAAGCTTAAGAATCCTTTGAATAGTCAGAGATTTAGAGATGTCCTAACTGAAGCATTTGATGATGATGTGGAGTTACAGACATGTAACATAGAGGAGAATTGGAAGTTCTTGTACAACAAAGTTACTGAGGGCCACAGACCAAATTTATGACTGGTTTAAATGGAGGTGGAACAGTGTAGTGGACAGGGCCACGAGAGCAAAAAAAAAAAAAAGGCCAAAAAGGTCTTGAAGAGTTGGGGTAGCAGAGAACTATATCAGGTAGCTAGAAGAGAAGCTAGCCAACAGGTATATTTAGCTGAGAAAAAAGCTGATAGGAAGAAATTTTCCAATTGTCTATGGTGTGAGAACCAGAGACATGAGGTGTTCTGAATTGTAAGACAGTGTATCAGAGAAAATTGTGATGTTGTACAAGAGAAGTATATCTGGATGGATGATAGTACACTTGCACTTAGTGATTCTGCAAAGAAAGAGGCATGGAAGTGCCATGTGAAAGGCTGCTAAATGAGGATGAGAAGGAGAGTTTTCCTGATGTGGGCCCAACAGAGTAACCAGCTATCCAAGTTGATAAGAGCATGGTAGATAAAGCAGCTAAAGAGATGAAGACTGGGAAAGTCTTTAGCCCATTGGGAATTACCTCTGAGATACTTAAAATATCTGACAGAGTGGGATATGGCTTAGTCACCCATACAATGAATCAGGTTGTCCAGAAAGGGGTCACACTCAATGACTAGTGTAGCAGCATTATAGTCAACTGCCACAGAAGGAAATGTTAGAAGTAATTACAAAGACATCAAATTGTTGGACCAGGTCATGAAGGTTACAGAAAAGTCATAGCTCATCTAATTAGGAATAGAATTAACCTAGATGAAATCCACTTTGATTTTGTGCCAAGGAGAAATACTACTGAAGCTATCTTCCTAGTAAGGCAAGTGCAGGAACAAAAAATAAATCACTGTACTTGGCATTTGCCAACATGGAGAAAGCCTTTGACTGAATCCCTCACTCACTTGTCTATGGTCAATGCAGAAGCTAAGAATAGATGAGTGGTTGGTGAGAGTTGTCAAAACCAAATATGGGGGTGCTGTCAATGGGATGAAAGCCAGCAAAGAGTATAATCATGAATTTAGTGTTCAGGTAGGAGTTACCAAGGATCGGTCCTCAGCTACCTCTTGTTTGTTGTAGTTCCTTAGTCCATAACAAAGGAATTTAAGACTGGTTGCCCTTGCCAGCTCTTCTATGACAATGACCTTGTTTTTATAGTTGAATCTCTACTAGAGGTAGTGAAGAAATTTCAGGTAAGGAAGCAAAGCCTGGAATTTAAGGACCTTTGGGTTATTTTAGCAATGACCAAAGTACTGGTAAACAGGAAAGTAAACAAATTATTAATCCCTTCTGGGAAATGGCTGTGATTGAGATGTAGAAAAGGTGTTGGTAGAAAGTCCATTCAATGTAGCCAGTGTGAGCTACAGACACATAAGAGGTGCAGTGGAATCATAAGAAGGTTAACAGAGAAAGTAGCCTTTGGATGTGGTACAATAAACACTAAGAATGTACAAGAAACAGATTTCCTCAACTGTCCAGGGGAATCGTTAGGGATAGTAAATAATTTTCATTACTTAGAAACCCAAAATAGTAGTTGTGGAGGTTGCTTCAAAAGTGTAGTTGCTTGAATAAGAAAATGCTGGGCAAAGTTCATCGAGCTATTACCTTTGTTGGGCCTCTCTCTCAGTGAGAAAGACAGACTGTATGATGCCTGTAAATGGGCAGTTATATTTTGTGGCAATGAAACATAGACTATGACTGTAGTGGACATGTGAAGGCTTGAAAGAAATAAAGCCAGCATGCTCCACTGGAGGTGCTATGTCAGTGTGCATGCATGACAAAGTGTAAATTTGAGAGAAAAATTATGTACAGGAAGCATCAGTTGTATGTAAGAGAGAAGACTGCTCTGGTTTGGTCAAGTGATGCATATGAATGATGGCAGCTTCATAAAAAAGTGTTAATCGTTAAATATGAGACAAAGTGATGAGAAATGATCTTCAGATGTTGGATCTCAGAGAGGAAATAAAAAAGGAATGAGTCAATTGCAAATTTGCAATGCTTGTGAAGATTCAGCCCAACTAAGTAAAATCCATGTCCATAGCAACCCCTCCCCCACAACCCAGCCATGTTCACTATAGCTGTATCCCCGTCCCTTCCATTCTCCCTCATGTACATACGTCCCTGCTAAGTCCCTTCCCCACAGCAGTTAAGAAAAACAGCTCATTGATGAATGTCATGATTTACTACCAAGTCTGAGTTAAACTAATAATGGAGGAAAATTCCTCTTTGAACAATGTCATACTTATATACCCTGAAGGGATTATACTAATAATGCATAAAAGCTGCATATATGTGTAACAATATGCAGTTATTGCAACTGAAACACATGTCAAACAATTAATATCAATACACTAATTGGAAATAAATAAAGTTTAAATGTTCAAATTCTTTATTCTCCTTATTATCAATATTGAACTTTACACTCTAAGTAACCAACAAATAAACTGTAACATTGGATGGGAGTTAAAGGAAGTTTACCACCATCTGAAAGAACCAACTTTGGCATTTAACATAGAGAAATTTGGTATCTGCCAGGATATTATATCCCTCCTCTTACTATATCTTTCTTCTTTATCCCCGTCTGTCTTGATAGACAATGGATTGCGCCAAGGGTGGGGCCTACTTTGATGATGTGCAGCGTCTGCTGTGACTGAACAGTCCAATTCTAGAGTGGCAGTCCTTGGTACAGTTGCTGCACACGAACATCGATGGGTACGTTTGGGGTGTTGCTGCAGTTGTCCTCCTCCTGTCCCGCCTGTCCAACCACAGCTGTGCTCTCCTCTCCTCAGCCATGGAAACGCCTTTCCTCACCGTCCGACGCCAGGCAGAGCGGTCAGCAGCTGTTTCCTCCCACGTGTCCACACAGATGTTGGCAGTTCTCAGGTCGCGCTTGCACACGTCCCTGTATCGTAGCTGTGGACGTCCCTTGGGTCGGGATCCCGTGGTGAGTTCGCTGTACAGGATGTCTTTAGGCATGCGACCGTCCTGCATGCGGCAGACGTGTCCGAGCCAGCGCAGTCGTCTCCGCACGAGGAGGGCATACATGCTTGGCATATTAGTCTGTTCCAGGATGACTCCGTTTGGTACTCGGTCCTTCCAGGAGATGCCAAGGATCCGTCGAAGACATCGCATGTGGAAGCCGCTGAGGCGGCATTCCTGCCGGGTGTATGTTGTCCAGCTCTCGCTGCCGTAGAGTAGGGTGCTCAGCACGCAGGCTCGGTACACTGCAATCTTGGTGGTTAATGTGAGCATGTTGTTTTCCCACACTCTCCTGGAGAGCTTAGCCATGGCAGCAGCAGCCTTCCCAATCCGTCTGTTCAGCTCCGGCTCGAGGGACAGGCTGCTGGAGACCGTCGATCCCAGGTAAGTGAACTCGTTCACCACCTGCAAGCTGTGGTCGCCGACACTGATGCTGGGGACCCCTCCGACGTCCTGGCCCATGATCTCTGTCTTTTTCAGGCTGATGGTAAGGCCGAACTCTTGGCAGGCATCCGCCAGGGAGCTGACCAGCCTCTGGAGACCCGGTTGGTTGTGTGATGTTAGGGCGGCATCGTCAGCAAAGAGGATCTCTCTGATCAGCACCTGACGGACTTTGGTCTTAGCTCTGAGGCGCGCAAGATTGAACAATCCACCATCAGCCCTGGTGTGGAGGAACACTCCGTCGTCGGACGTTCTGAAGGCATAGGACAGGACAAGGGAGAAGAAAATTCCGAAGAGCGTCGGCGCCAGAACGCAACCCTGTTTCACTCCGCTCTGGATGGGGAATGACTCCGAGGGCGATCCGTCAAACTGCACTGTTCCCTGCATACCGTCGTGAAAGGAGGTAATGAGTTTCAGCAGTCTGGGAGGGCAACCTATCCTACCCAGGAGCGCAAACAGCCCCTCCCTGCTGACTGAGTCGAACGCCTTAGCCAGGTCGATGAAGGCCACGTATAGGGGCTGTCTCTGTTCTCGACTCTTTTCTTGAAGCT
>NC_042999.1:104292207-104307207 GCF_006345805.1 Octopus sinensis
AACGACAGATGAAATACCGCTAAGCATTTTGCCTGGCGTGCTAACGTTTCTGCCAGCTCGCCGCCTTCAAAGGTACCTACCTACCTACCTACCTACCTACCAACCTACCTGCCTACCTACCTACCTGCCTACCTACCTACCTGCCTACCTACCTACCTACCTACCTGCCTGCCTGCCTATAACACACACACACACAAATGTATATATGCACATATATTTGTACTTATATTAGTTTCAAACTTTGATGCAAGCCAGTAATGTTGCGCAAGTGGGAAAGTTGATTACATCAATCCCAGTGTTCAACAAGTACTTATTTCATCAACCCTGGAAAGATGAAAGGTGAAGCTGACCCTGACAGCATTTGAACTCAAAACATAGAGATGGAGGAAATGCTGCTAAGAATTTTGCCTGGCATGCTAACGATTCTGCCTGCTTGCTGTCTAATATTCATACTTATATTGGTGAATATAAGTACTTCTGAAGCAAAGTATCCTGTTTTTAGTGTTATGCTATAGCATGTGTATATATATGTGGTGATGAACTCTTTACTCTTTACACTTTTACTTGTTTCAATCATTTGACTGCGGCCATGCTGGAGCACCATCTTTAGTTGGGGAAATTGACCCCAGGACTTATTCTTTGGAAGCCTGTTACTTATTCTATCGGTCTCTTTTGCCAAACTGCTAAGTTACGGAGCCGTAAATACACCACCATCGGTTGTCAAGCGATGCTGGGGGAACAAACACAGACATACATACATATATATATATATATATATATATATATATATACTCTTTATTCTTTACTCTTTTATTAGTTTCAGTCATTTAACTGCGGAGCACCGCCTTTAATCAGCAACTCGACCCCGGGACTTATTCTTTTGTAAGCCCAGTACTTATTCTATCGGTCTCTTTTGCCGAACTGCTAAGTAACGGGGACATAAACACACCAGCATCGGTTGTCAAGCAATGCTAGGGGGACAAACACAGACACACAAACACACACACGCATATATATATATACATATATATGACGGGCTTCTTTCAGTTTCCGTCTACCAAATCCACTCACAAGGCTTTGGTCGGCCCGAGGCTATAGTAGAAGACACTTGCCCAAGGTGCCACGCAGTGAGACTGAACCCGGAACCATGTGGTTGGTAAACAAGCTACTTACCACACAGCCACTCCTATATATATACGTCGTATATATATACATATATACGACGTAAAAAGCACCATCCGATCGTGGCTGTTGCCAGCCTCATCCGGTCTCCGTGCTGGTGTCACGTAAAAAGCACCATCTGATCGTGGCTGTTTGCCAGCCTCGTCTGGCACCTGTGCCGGTGGCACGTGTAAAGCACCAACTACACTCAAGGAGTGGTTGGCATTAGGAAGGGCATTCAGCTGTAGAAATACTACCAGATCAGACTGGGCCTGGTGCAGCCTTCTGGCTTCCCAGATCCCAGTTGAACTGTCCAACCCATGCTAGCATGGAATGCGGACGTTAAACGATGATGATGATGACGACTGGCTTCTTTCAGTTTCCGTCTACCAAATCCATTTACAAGGCTTTGGTCAGCGTGAGGCTATAGTAGAAGACACTTGCCTAAGGTGCCATGCAGTGGGACTGAACCTGGAACCATGTGGTTCGTAAGCAAACTACTTACCACACAGCCTATGTTTTTTTTTTTTTTTGAAATTTATTCAATAGTAGAAATTGCCACTCCGCAAGGCTACTGGAATGATAGAATTTAAAGGAAAGAAAGATATTAAGATATTTAAAGGAAAGAAAGATATTAAGATATAAAGATATTAAGTGGAGTGGTGGAGAGGGAAAAGAAAAAAAATAAAGAGAAGTAAGCAGTATTTTTAAATAGAAATGGTACAGAGATCGAAGTAAATATGTCAGTGAAAGTCTATGATACAATGAGAGAGAGAGAGAGAGAGAGAGAGAGGCATTGAAATAGAAAGTGAGGATGTAGTATTTAAGAGATGCTAAGATTAGAATAAGATGGCAAGGTTATGATTCAATTTGATTCAAAAGAATTTCAGCCAAGCAAAAACATCTGAATCTCTGAACAAATTAATCAGGTTGTTTGAATCCATCAATAAGCAGTTTTACAGATGTGGAGGTAAGGAATCAAAAAAAAAAAAAAAATCAAACAAGAAAATTCTTACAATTTTGTCTGTGAAACTGGTTAAAAGTGGATAAAATGGTCATGGTTGATTGATAGCTTTTTATTAAATAGAAGGGTATGTTAGAGAAAGCAAGAGTAAGTTTCTTGATATAGATGGATAAACAGAGACATTATATAGGAAACTAGCTTAGGAGACAAACAGATACATACATACATACATACATACATAAATACATACATACATACATACATACATACATGCATACATGCATACATGCATACATGCATACATACATGCATGCATGCATACATACATACATACACACATACATACATACATACATACATACATACATACATACATACATACATACATATATACAGATATATACATACATACATAATGGCTGTGTAGTAAGAACCACTGCATGGCACCTTGGGCAAGTGTCTTCTAATGTAACCTTGGTCTGACCAAAGCCTTGTCAGTGGATTTGGTAGACAGAAATTGAAAGAAGTTCATCTTATATATATATATATATAAATGGAGTTAATCGCAGGTGTTATTCAAATTCTTTTACTTCCGACACGTTTTGAAGATATCATTGGTATTATTCCGAAGGAATAAAATGGTGTAAAACAATGTAATCTTCTCTTCAGGGAAGTGAAGAAATGAAACTTGTCAATAAATGATGGATACGTATAGTGATTAACTGAATGCTAGTAAGATTGTTTCAAAAATACGTTATAAGATATAACGTCAGAGGTAGCTTATAGAAAGAGGAGAGATAAAGGAAAGAAAAACTAAATAAATGAGAAGTATATGACTATATGTATATTAAATAAAACCATATAGACTAGGAAAAATATATATATCTAGTGAATGTGAAATGTAAGAAAAAAATTTATGCTTAAATTATATATAATGATAGATATCACTTATATGAACTAAAGGTGTGTTTCTGCCAATGTTTACATCAGTATGCATGTGCTATAACCATGTTTACAAGGGGATTTTTAGAAAAAATAGTTTGATGCCCTTCCTAACACCAACCATTTTATAGCATGCAATGGGGGGAATTCTTTCATGGTACTACATCATATGTATATATTCATAATAACATGTTTGCACAAACATATACAGGGTGTGATGGGTAAATTGTTGGCATTTTATATTTTTTATTTCGTGCATGCACATTGTTTGTTTTTGATTTTGTGGACTACACAGTATGGTAGGGTCAGTTGGGAATCATCTATGAGGAAAACAGCACTCTGCCAGAAATCTGGAGAAACATGCTGTACTGCTTGGCATTCGTGTCAGAAGCTCCAATATGAACAACTTTTGGCTTGCCATGTCCCCTAAACATCCAGTCAATATCATGGTGTTTGGAGTGATGACTAGTGATTGTGACGTTATGCCTCCATTCATCTTCCCACACGGCCTCAGACTCAATATGGAGGCTGACATCAAGTGCCTGGAGGCGGTTGTGCTGCCCTGGGTGAAGAGAGTGGCTGCTGGAAGACTTTGCACCATGCCATGCAAGCAGGAGAATCCAGTCATGATTGTCAGACAATTTCTGCAACTAAATCACCCCTAACATCTGGCCACCTAACTCCCCAGACTGCAACCCACTTGATTATTATATGTGGGGTACAGTTGAGTGAGAGGATCAACAAAATCTTTGTGACACCAAAGATGAACTGAAGGCAAGGATTATGGCAACATTCATCAACTTAAACAAAAAGACCGTCCAGAAGAGCTGCAGGAGATTCTGAAGTCGTCTGGAGGCCGTCATTGAAGCCAATGTCAATTTTATTGAATAAATTTAATCTTTAGCATTTCAAGATATTTTCATGTAATTTTGGTAAATATATCTGATAAAATAAGTTGTCAGTGTTATTTTTATTTTTGTGTAATTTAGACAACAATACGAAGTCTGATCAATAAGTATCTGGTCTGCTGCCATAGTAACAAACCTAAAGTATGCAAAGTGAAACTGCTTGGCAAAGATTGACCTTGAACTTTGCTGTGCAGGAACACTAAGTTTTAACATTCTAGCTCACTTCCACTGTTTACAGCAGTGCTTGGAAGGAAGGTGTGTGGCGTGTGATCGTCGCATTGACCATAACAGAGAAAGTTGTCATGGTGATAGCTGCTCAGAGACCTACACAAAGTTGCAGAAAGTGCTTGGAGAGGAGTGTATGAGCCGTACACAAGTATACAAGTGGTTCATATGTTTCCAAGATGATTGAAAAAAATGTTGATATTGATGAACGTTCTGGAAGAGCTGCAACCAGCAGAACTGAGAAAAACATCACGATTTTCTCAGCCAACATCTCAGTCAACATCATCTCATTACTTCAATGGGCCATGGTACCACAAACCAAAATGCAAATATATGGGAAACTACCACCTTTGTCATCTCTTGTGAGAGGTAGGAGAGTCCAGTTTGCTGGACATTGTTGTAGAGCTGAAAAAGAGATAATTTCTACTCTTCTCCTCTGGAAGCCATCTACTTGCAATACCAGAGGGCACACACTCTCCTACCCTGATGTAATCTCCAGGGATACAGGCATCCAGCAACAGGACCGTGAAGTCTGGCATAGCATGGTAAATTCCATTGTCTCGACCACGGTCAAACAATGATGATGATGATACCACATAACTTACTTAAAAATGACTTAACAGATCCATCAGGTGATGCTATCAAGTTATACATAGCCTGGGCCAATCTTTGAAACATACCTAAGTTATTTAAGTTATACATATCTACGTACACATATACTCCTAATCATCGTGCTCATCCACTTTCATTTTCTCCCTTTGTCTCTCTCTTTCTCTTTTTCACATGCATAAACATATTCTTATACATGATATATATATATATGTGACCTTTGTTATTATATATAATTAACAGCAGTATCAAGTGTATTCTGGGTTTATTAATATCTAAAGATGACATAATTCACTATATTTTTGGATAAAGTGCTCCAAAAAGATGCTGACAATCCTCATTTAGTACAGAAATATTGATTAACTTAGAATTGTCGTTCCCAATCAATACAGAAGACAGTTCAATATGAACTTCAGAAAAATTTCTTAAAAAAAGAAATAAACCAACATAGAACTAGCATAAAGTTTTGCTCTTAAATTTTTTCCCCAATTTTCTAGGAAAATATCTCATTGTTTTGTAAATACTATACTAAGTGACATAATTACCACCAATGAATTACTTTCTTTTTTTTCTGCTATGAAGGTATGTAGCTTAGTGGTTAGGGTATCATAAGGTCACTAGTTCAATTTTTGAGCTGGGTACTACATTGTCTTTGAACAATGTGTTTCATTTCATCTTGCTCCAACCAACTCACCTGAAAAATAAATAAATAAATATATACATACAAGGGCCTCTGTGCTGGTGGCACATAACAAACACCATCCGATCGTGGCTGTTGCCAGCCTCGCCTGGCCTCCGTGCCAGTGGCACGTAAAAAGCACCATCCGAGCGTGGCCATTCGCCAGCCTCATCTGGCACCTGTGTCGGTGGCACGTAAAAGCACCCACTACACTCTCGGAGTGGTTGGCGTTAGGAAGGGCATCCAGCTGTAGAAACACTGCCAGATCTGACTGGCCTGGTGCAGCCTTCGGGCTTCCCAGACCCCAGTTGAACCGTCCAACCCATGCCAGCATGGAAAGCGGACGTTAAACGATGATGATGATAATGATGAAGGGGTTGCTTTGAGTAAAAGAAAATACAGGAGGATCAGTTAATTATGATTTTATTCAACATATTCCCCTTTCAGGTTCATACACTTATTGCAGCAGTTCTTCAATTTTTCCAAGCCCTGTAAAAGAACTCAGAAGGCCTTTTATGATACCCTTAAAGCCAGGAACTTTTCAGCCCCCCCCCTTTTGTGAGTGTGTATGTGTGCGTGTGTATATATACATATATATACATACATACATACATACATACACACACACACACACACACACACACACACACACACCATATAAGAAGGCTGGTTGAAAAGTTCAGAGGCTGACCAGCAATGGAAAGTGGACGTTAAACGATGATGATGATGATTTATATATATATGCATGTATGTATGTATATTATGTATATATTTGTGTCTGCGTGTGTATGTGTGTGTGTTACTCTCTCCTTGTCTTGATATTGTATGATGGTTGTAAGTAAGAGGCCTTCATTTCCATATACATGAAAAAATGTCTGGTCATGAGAAAATATCTTACTTGGAAATAGGGGAGGGTTAGCAATGGGAAGAGTATCCACCTACAGAAAATCTAACTCAACAGAATTTGTCTGACCCATGTGATCTTGGAAATGTTGGCATTAAAACAACAATGATTGAAATATTAGAGAAAATATGATTTGGAGAGCTGAGATAGAGAGTAGAGAGACAGAAGTGACAATAATGGTGATGTAAAAAAAAAAGAAGAAGGAAGAAGTGCAAAGGAAGGAATGCGGGAATGATGAATAAAGAAACAAAATGTAATTGAAAAGGAAAAAGAAAAATATGAATAAATAATGGATGGATGGTAAGAATTAGCATATCATGGAGATTAAAAGTTACCTTATTATGGAGAGTAAGTAAAGAAAGCTGAATTAAAGCCTACACAAAGATAGAAAATAAAGAGAAAATTGATGCAAGAAAAGAGGAAGATGGTGAAGGAAAATAAAGAATGAAAAAGAGAAAGAGCATAAATCTCTCTCTATATAAAGCTGAATTTGTCTGTGTATTGCAGGTTTGGTAGCCTTCAACTAACACTATCTCCTCCGAGACCCTGTGGCATAAGTTGACCAAAATTGTGAGTATGATAGAAGAAGGCTTGCTCTTCCTTCCATAGAAGAAAAAATTTAAATCGGACCATGTTAACACCAAAAATTATTTATATCAAAAAGGAATTTTTTTTCTATGAAAATCCCTATTTTTTACGATTTTTTTACTGCTGTGTCGCCATTTATCAGTGTATTTCAACCAGAAAAATGTTCACTTAAAGAATATAACAAGCTACATAAATGCAACATTTTTACTTTTCAAAAATTCCAATTCTAAAGGGTCGAAAAGAAAACAAGGCCGAGCAACGCTGGGCTATATTGCTAGTGAACAATAAAAGCAAGAAATTAAAAAAATAAGAAGAAATTTAGAAAACAAAAAGAGTGAAGGATCTAAAAGTGGATTGAAGAAAGGGATAAAGAGAGAAAGAGAAGAGTGAAGAAAGAGAAAGAGAGAGAGGGGGAGAGAGAGGCATGATGAAAGGAAGTGAGAAAGGCATGAAGAGAAAGAGAGAGAGAGAGAGGGGGAGAAAGGGAGAGAGAGGAGAAAGGAAGGAGAGAGGATGGGAGAGGCAGAAAGGAAGGAGAGAAAGGATGAAAGAGGGAGAGAGAGAGGTAGAGTGAGAGAGGTATAATGAAAGAAAGTGAGAAAGGCATGAAGAAAGGGAAAGAGAAAGAGGGAGGGAGAGGGGGAGAGAGGTGGAAAAGAGAGAAAGAGGAGAAGAGAAGAAGAGAGAGAAAAAGAGAGAGAGGCATGATGAAAGAAAGTAAGAAAGGCATGAAGAAAAGGAAAGAGAGAGAGAGAGGGGGGAAGAGAGAAAGAGAGAGAAATAAAGAAGAAGCCTGAATAAGGAGAGATGGTACAAATGAATGGTAATGAAAAAGCATATAGTGAAATGAATGAAAGAAATGTGAATATATTGAATGAAAGAACAATTTGAATATAGAAATGAAAGAAATAAACTGGTAAAATAGTAAGACAAGAAAATTAATGGGAAATGCATAAAAAGCAAGTAAAGAAGGGAAGGAGGAGGGATGAGGAGGAGATAAAGGTAGAAAGATAGCAGGTAGACAGATAAAGGTAGAAAGATAACAGGAAAAAAATAAAAGAATGAGAAAAGTAATACAATCTTGCAATGAATTGACAGACGCATATTATTCTGTTTTTTACTAAGTTGCAGTAATTTTGTTCTCAAAATGGTACAAGGTAGAAAGATATTGTGTGCTTTCAATGTCAGCCAAATTTTGAGATATCCATTGAAGAACATCATTTCTATTTTTGGTGATTCCATTAAGAATAAGGAGAAAAAAAACACCCGTAATATCTATGGTGTCAGTCTCGGTTGTAATTAGTAAAGTTTGAAAATTTGGATAAGTTTCCAGTTACATTGAAGAATTTTTTTTGTTTAATGTTACTCTAAACATAAAAAAAAAATGTATTTCCTGAGATGAGGAATTTTTATATTATGCTGATGTAGCTATATTAGTTGATGTAGTGTCTGCTGTGTGGCTAAGAAGCTTGCTTCCCAACCACATGGCTTTGAGTTCAGTCCTGATACATAGCACCTTGGGCAAGTGTTTTTTACTAGAGTTACAGGCTGACCAAAGCCTTGTGAGTGGATTTGGTTGACAGAAACTGAAAGAAGTCCATCAGATATATATATATATATATATATATATATATATCATAAACACACACACATATTCTTTTATTTGTTACAGTCATTTGACTGTAGCCATGCTGGAGCACCACCTTTAGTCGAGTAAATCAACCCCAGGACTTTGTAAGTCTAGTACTTATTCTATTGATCTCTTTTGCTGAACCACTAGCATCAGTTGTCAAGTGATGTTGGGGGGACAAACACACACAACACACACACGACAGGCTTCTTTCAGTTTCTGTCAACCAAATCCACTCATAAGGCTATAGTAAGAAGCTATACACTGAGGCTATAGTAAGAAGACACTTTCCCAAGGTGCCATGCAGTGGGACTGAACCCAGAACCATGTGGTTCGTAAGCAAGCTACTTACCACACAACCACTCCAACACAAACACTTATAGAGAAAAATAACATCTTTAATTGTAGAATTCACCTTACAAAGCTGACAATTAACAATTTTTTATCCTTTTGTTATCTACTGTTATTCATCCAAAAGTTAAATAGAAAAATAGCTTTTCTTAAATTATATTTCTTCTTAATGTTCTTTTTGTATGTGTTTGTGTACTGGAAATATTTCCTTAGTTCACTTTGAATTTAGCTAATTTTGGATTTCCTTGAAAATATTGTATTAACACGTATTTTCAGAAATATTAATTTCAATTATATTTTCTACATCTAAATAAAGGTAGAGCATATTAATTAATATCCAAAATGAGGACACCATGCTGAGTAATCTTTTCTCTGTAATCTTTTATTTGTTTCAATCATTAGACTGTGCCCATCCTGGTGCACTGCCTTGAAGAATTTTCAGTCAAATGTATCGACCCCAGTACTTATTTTTTTGAAACCTGGTACTTATTCTGTTGGTCCCTTTTGCTGTTATGGGGACTTAAACATACCAGCACTGGTTGTCAAGCAATAGAGGTGGGAACAAACACACACAGAAAGATACAGACACAGGTGCTGGTGCCATGTAAAAAGCACCTATACCAGTGCTATGTAAAAGCACCCAGTACACTCTGTAAAGTGGTTGGTGTTAGGAAGGGCATCCAGCTGTAGAAACCATGCCAAAGCAGACATGGAATCTGGACAGTTCTTCAGCTCTTGTCAAACGTCCAACCCATGCCAGCATGGAAAACAGATGTTAAATGGTGATGATGATGATGATGATATATATGACAGGTTTCTTTCAGACTCCACCTACCAAATCCACTCACAAGGCTTCGGTTGGCTATTGTTAAAGACACTTGCCCAAGGTGCCATGCAGTGGGATTGAACCTGGAACTATGTTACTGGAAAGTAAGCATCTTACCACATAGCCATGCCTACACTTAATACATAATATAAAAGAATATATTTTTTACTGTGAACAATAGCATAGTGAATGTAAGCATTGATTAAATGTTGAGTGTTGCTGTTTATCTGGTGGGAATGAGTTGAGTCCCAAGGTCAGTGAATCTTTACTCGAGCTCTGCTTTAAATAGAACAAGCAAAACAGTATCAGAAGCATGAGAGAAACTTATACAAAAATTTACTGAACATAGACAATTAAATAAAAAATGATGAGTTTGGTTTCATAGCATTCTCAGAATGCTATAGAATATAATAGGAATCGCTGGAAGACTGAGAGTACTAAGGCCAAGTCTCATCTAAGAACCAAAGTAAGAACTTTATTCAGAATCATATGAATGTATAAATTTGAAGATGGGCTTTGTTGAAAAAGTTCGTTTGTCATACACATCTACTAAAGATTTCCTAACATATTTCAGAAATTATTTGCCATTTCCTTTCTCTGGAATAAAATTTTTCTTATAGTGAAATAAAATTTATTTTTTTAATGGTTGCTGTTGTTGTTGTCATTGTTATAGTTTAGTATGAGGTTGGTCCTAATCAAAAAGATCTTGATCAAATGAATTCCAGTCGTGCTCATTCCCTTTTTTTCTAGTTCTAGTGTATCTATGACTACATTATATTTTGTGTTCCCCCGTTAAGATGGTTTAGATGTTCGTTGAGGGATACTTGGCTGATAGTTCTAAGAGTGATCATATAGAGGTTCCATCAGTGGTTTGAACATTTTTAATGGTCATTTATATCATCATCATCATCATCACCATTTAACATCTGTTTTCCATGCTGGCATGGGTTGGAAGTTTGACAAGAGCTGAAGAACTGTCTAGGCTCCATGTCTGTTTTGGCATGGTTTCTACAGCTGGATGCCCTTCCTAACAGAAGGAAAGGGAAATGCTCATGACATTTTGCTGGCCCTCTGAGACAAGTGAAATTAATACTTTTGACATGGATTTAACATGTGTAAGATGATATTTGAAGAAAATGAGAACAGAAATTAAATTCTGTTCTCATCTTCCTCAAATGTATCTATTTACTTAGTGAACTAGCCCACTTAAGAGTTAAGTATCTTAGCCACAGACAGTGCAGTTCGAAGAGAAGAACAATTGGTATCTCGCTCAGTTACCTTTTACTCTTTGTAACTGGCCATCTGTGCTCTACCATTATGTAAATAAGATTTATTATCTGAACTATCTGTTTAACATTTGTAATAAATCTTCGGTGATTAATATCTACAATAAGCTCAGAGAGCTTAACTTAAGGTAGCAGCTACGCTGTATACAAATATCTATCTGTCTTTTAGATTAGGATAAAGTGTACTTAATGCACAAGTAATAAGATTTGAAAAGATACTTAAGAGATGTTGTTTATGAGTAGATGTTACTAATACTCTTATGATTAAGCAAGTTTATGATGCAAAAAGATTAAACAATTTAGTTGTAGTCTAGATTTACATGCTGATACATTAAGTAAGTATGGAGTTTTCCTAAGTGCACAATTAAGTAGCCAGTTAGAAGTTTAAGGCTGCTAATATGTTTAATGACACTAATGAAAAGATGTTTGCTTGAATTGTATGAAATGTTACTCATGAGTTATGTATCTCTCTTCCTTTCTTTGGATTGTGGTGGTCCCTTCTGCTTTTGGTGTCTTATTTTCCTCCGTGAATTCTTTTACATGTGAAAGCTTGAAGAGGTCAGCTTGGCAAATATTGGTTCTGGTGATCATCTGGAACAGGTATAGGCAACCTTTTCCAGAGAAACAGGCTGCATGAGACATGGCTTATCTCAGCCAAGCTGCACTGCTAAAAGAAATCTAAGGCAATTTTTCATTTAGTCGTGCCACTGAGAATGTTCTGTGGACCGCAGTTTGCTAATGACACATCTAGTCTCTTTTTTACTTTAATATGTTGTTTTGTCCTTTTGATTCATTGTATATTTTTAATATTTTATCTGTATTTAATTCATTTATATCAGTTTATATAAATTAGTTTACTAAAATTACTTACTTGTAGGTTTTAGTCTTCATCTGTTAGTGTTTATTATTAATAAGTTTGTCATAATATAGTTTCAGATGTTTTATTTTATAGAGTCTAATTTATATAAGTTTATTCATTAGTAATTATTAATTATGTGTGTTTTATTTCATACTATATGTTGCATTTAAGATTTAAACATTTATGATTTCTAGCCTGGGTACAAGTATTTTGTTTGTATATTCCCCAGTCGTATTAGACTCTATTTTCTGTTGAGTCTCTAAGCAGAGTTCTTTGTGGAAGGCGAGTGTTGGAGTATAATAAAGGGTCAAACATAGCTGTCTTACTAAAGATGAGATACTAAGCTACCTTTAAGACAAGAAAGTAGAGGGAGTTGAGAGTGAGAGAGAAAGTCAGAGTGAGTATATATTGGTATACACACACACACACACACACACACACACACAATGATATGTAAAGGTAAGATCCAAAGTTCCAGGTGTAGGAAGTTAGTAAGCTTTGAGGAGCCGTCCATAAAAGGTATATAAAACAGCTTTTGGGAACAATAGTTTTTAGTGCAGAAGATTGTAAATTATTCCCCTACCAAAGTTCAATAAGCTGAAAAAAGTTATAGGGTTAGAGTTAGGGTTAATTCCCAACTAACAAAAAGATGCCACCTGTTTCTTGGGTTTTGTAGATTTGCGAGCAGCATGGTGACTTTAGTAGTGCCAATAGCACAAAAAAAAAATGAAAAAAAAAAGCACCTGATACACACTGTAAAGTGGTTGGTATTTGGAAGGGCATCCAGTGATGGAAACCATGCCAAAACAGATACTGGAGCATGCTGTAGTCTTTTTGTCCAACAGTTTGACACATGCCAGCATGGAACATGAATGTTAAATGATAGTGATGATAATGATGATAATGCTGATGATGTTGATGATGATGATGATGATGATGATGATGAAATATACATGAATGTATGTATTTCATTTTACTTTAAAATCACTAGTTTTACCATAACACATTTCTTCAGGTAACATGAAATAAAATCCATTGCTTCACCTATATATGTTGATTCTTATGAATCAACCTTATATGCATATATGAATATGTACCATTATGATTATATACTATATGCACACATTATAAGTGGAAAAAAGGAATAACAAAAACGAAACATACATTGATTTACTTTTTCACTTTTAAACAGGAACAAAGAGAGATGATACACGAGAAAGTTTTCAAAACCATTTTCTTTTTTTGCCAAAATATAGGAAAATAGTGATGAGAAACCTGTTGTCACATTGGTAACGTGCCAAGTTGCATATTAACATCCATATTTGAGTCTGTCAATGAATGTGTGTATATATGTGTGTTAGTGTGTATGTACATATGTGTTTGTGCATGTATGTATATGTATATGATTGTATGTTTATTTGTATATATGTATGCACACATATTTATGTGTATGTTGGTTTTTATTATTTCTTTATACTGGAAAGAATGGAGAGCACTATCAAATAGCAGAATTGTGCCAAAGATGTCATCAAACATAAACGTAATAAATGTTTATGTCTATAGTTATGTGCTTCTTTCAGTCTGCGTGTGTGTGTGTGTGTGTGTGTGTGTGTCTGTCTGCCAGGTTGAGTCAAAAGAGTTTTTGTTTTCCAAGCTTCAGTTAAAAGTTGAAACAAATTAAATACATTCATCAAAATATATCCCTTTATATTCTATTGTTTGTTGTTATCATTCTACCAGATGAGCAATTCTATGCTTATAACATTTGGCTGGTTTAGAGGCAAAAAAACTCCCTGCACCCATTTTAAACCTTTATCTATGCAGGAAATGATCCATGGCTTGAAAAAGGCGGTAATCTGATGGTGAGGGTCTGGACTGTAGGCAGAGTGAGGCAGCACTTCCAGCCCCTCAAGTTCCTGAAGTTTGCACTTGATCAAATTGACATCCACACTGAGTAACCAGCCTTTAAAGCATCATCTGCTTGCTGCAGTTGTTGAGCATAAAGGTTAGCTTTCACATCGTGACCATCTGGGACAAGCTCAAAGTGCAATACCCCCTTGAAATTCCACCAAACACACAACATGACCTTCTTTTCAAACTGTCCTTGTTTGGCAACAGTTTCTTAAGCCTGGCTGGAATATAGTCGCTGATTTCCCTTATTAGAATTATGATAATAGATCCATATTACACTCCCAGTTACAATTTGACACCAAAAACAGGCATCAATAAGATTTGTCAGTGGTTGTTTGCAAGTGTTCATGCATTGTTGAGCTTGGTCGTTGGTTGGTTCAAGTAGAGTTTCTTGACAGCATCTGCTCACGAGGCCAAGCATTAGGAGATGTTGATTGATGGTGCTTTGTGAAGGATCAAGTTCTACTGACAATGTAAGTGTGCATGTGCTTGACTGTCATTTAACTATTTCAAGCAAGGCCTCATCTTTCACAGCAGAAAGTTTCCCTGACCTTGGATTTTCTTCTTGGCTGGTGTCACCTTTCTTGAAATGTCTGTGCCAGTTTTGTACCACATATTCTTCGACAATTTCACATCATTAATTTCTTTTGCTGGTGCCCTTTTTTTCACAGGTAGCGTAAAATAATTCTGCAAATGTTTCATCACTTCTTATCAAAGCTGTAAAATTTAGAAAAACAATTAATGCTTACATGTTATATATGAAAGTAAAGAATAAACAATTCAGCAATGAATGGACAAGTTGTATCAAATTAATGATAAAACATGGAGACAATGGTTGCCAAAACTCATCAGTGAAAATCTGAAATAAAATTTTGATTCAACCTCTGGTTGGAATGCAAGCTCTTTACCACACAACCACACTTGTGCCTATGTATCATCATCATCATCATATATATATATATATATATATATATGCATATACATATACACATATTCATGCCTATCCTATTCTATTTATCTGCCTGTCTGTCTGTACGCCATCCATCCGTCTGTCTGTCTATCTATCTATCTATCTATCTATCTATCTATCTATCTATCTATCTATCTATCTATCTATCTATCTATCTATCTATCTATCTATCTATCTATCTATCTGT
>NC_042999.1:104312207-104322207 GCF_006345805.1 Octopus sinensis
GAGAGTGATTCTCTGTATTTTTCACAAATAAAATAAAAACAAAACAAAAAGTAAAAAAAAAAAACTCCAAAAAAAAACCCCCACCAAAACAAAACTACAACACTTCAAAGACAAAAAAAAAAAAAGAAAGAATAAAAAGCCAAAACTAATGCACCAACAAGACATTCTGTCGTCTGAAACACAACCACTGGGCCACTAAACACCTCCGTCTTTTCTTTGTGTGAATACGCTCTCCCTCCCCTCCATCTCTCTCTTTCACTCACACACACATACACACACTGCTCATATTTTCCATTACTCTCTCATCATATCATCATCGTTGTCATCATCATCATCATTCTCATCTCTCTCTCTATTGGTGATTCATATGACCTACACCTCATTTTTTTCTTACACATATAAACACGTCCTCCCTACCTCCATCCCCCCTTCCAGCCCCTACCACCGTAGCCAATATTCTGCCACCAGCTACTACACACAGGTTGTATGTTTTATCAATAATACACCCAAATTCTACATGAATATCATTTACTGATGAAGTGAGGTGTGCGATTTATTTTTCTATATTTTATTTTTAGTTTCCCTCCTCTTTTTCTCCTTTATTCTTTCCTTTTTATTATTTGGCATTCTGGCAGAATTGTTAGCACAGTGGACAAAACACTTAACAACACTTCTTCCATTTTTACATCCTGAGATCAAATTCTGCTAACGCTAGCTTTGCATTTCCGTAAATTACCGTATTTTAACATGTATAAGGAACCCCCTAATTTTGGAGCTTAAAATTTAGAAAAATGGTTTTGTAAGGGCTTATGATACTATCCATGTCGAAGAAACTCCCATATTTTTTAAACCTAATTTTTGACGAAAATGGGTTCCTTATCCACGTTAAAATATGGTAAGTACTTGTTAAGTACTGGGGTCAATGTAATTGACAACCCCCTCCCCTCAAAATTTCAGGCTTTGAAACTTTAGTAGAAAGAATTATAATTATTATTACTACTAAAAATATGGCAGTGAGGTGGTTGAATTGTTAGCATGTCAGGCAAAATGCCTAGTGGCATTTCATCTGTCTTTATGTTCTGAGTTCAAATTCTGTCAAGGTTCACTTTGCTTTTCTTCCTTTTTGGGGGGATTAATAAAATATGTACCAATTGATTACTAGGGGTTGAAGTAATTGAATACAAAATTTCAGGTCTTGTGCCTTTAGTAGAAAGGCTTATTATTATTATTATATTATTACTACTAAGAATAATGTAGTGAGATGGTAGAATCTTTAGTATGCTGAGCAAAATGTTTAATGGTATTTTGCCCATCTTTATGTTCCAGATTCAAATTCTGCCACAGTTCACTTTACTTTTCATCCCTTTTGGGGTGGGTTGATAAAATATGTACAGGTTGAGTACTGGGGTTGATGTAATTGAATATCCCCTCCCAACAAAATTTCAATCTATATTCCTTTAGTAGAAAAAATCATCATCATCATCATCATCATTATCACTACTACTAAAAATAAGGTGGTAAGCTGGGAGGATCATTAGCACGCCGGGAAAAATGCATAGCGGTATTTTGTTCACCTGTATGTTCTGAGTTCAAATTTCACTGAGGTCAACTTTGCCTTTCATCCTTTCGGAGTTGATAAATTCAGTACCAGTCAAGTACTGGGATCGATGTGATAGATTAGCCCTCTTTCTATATATTGTGCCTATAGTAGAAAGGGTATCACTACTTAAAATAGTAGAAAGGATAATTCTTTCAGCGTTACATTCTGGGTTCAAATTCTACCAACTTACCCTCTCCCCTGAAATTTCTGGCCTTGTGCCAAAATTTGAAACCATTATTACTACTCAAAATGTTTGGGTGCTGGACAAAATGCCATGCAGCTTACTCTGAATATGGTTTTCATAAAGTAGCTCTTTGTGTTCTGAGTTCAAATCTCAGGTTTGATAAAACAAAGTACCTGTCAAATATTTGTACTTGGGTTGATGGCATTGACTAACCTCCTCTATTCAAAATTGCTGGGCTTGTGTCTAAAATCAAAAATCATTAATAATAATAATAATAATGTGTGATGAGAGGTGTGAAACGGTTTGGCACATCATTAGCGGATGCTTGAAATTGGCACAACATGAATATAAAAGACGCCATGATAATGTAGCAAGAACGATCCATTGGGAACTCTGTAGGAATCATGGCCTACAAAGAGCAAAGATGTGGTATCAGCAAACCCCAGAAGGAGTCACCAAAAAAGAGAATTGAGAAATCCTGTGGGATGCAATGATCCAGTGCGATCACCTGACCAGACATCAGAAACTGGACATTGTTGTATTGAATAAAAAACAAAGAACATGTACGATAATCGACATAGCATGCCCCAGTGACAACAGGATCAATGTGAAAGAAGAAAAAAATAAACTATAACAATTTATTGTGGGAAATATGAAGATTGTGGCCAATGAAGGGAGCAGATGTGATACAAATAGTAATTGGTGCACTTGGAAGAATCAGCACTCAACTACCAACATGGCTGAAAAAGATTGGTGCAAGTGTAAAGGTAGAACACCTACAAAAATCAGCACTGCTTGGAATTGCAAGAATTCTTCGTTGAGTTCTTGAAGTATGACCAGTAAACAAGTGTCACCTTAGTCTGCTGGCTGTGGACAGCCGAACTTTCCATCATACCCAGCAATATAAGCTGTGAGTTTTAATACAATAAAAGTAATGTTTTCTTTATTGGTTACAGGGCCTAACACAAAACAAAGAAGGACAATACAACACAAGGGACAATTGGGGCTTGACACAATGTTGTGTATAAAATAAATAACAATAACTATTATCAATAAAATTTGGCAATAAAAATTCTCCAAAAGGAGGTAGTTCCTCACAGAGGCAACTGATGAACCCACACATCCTGGTTACCCCAACCACAAGGGGCATATCAGCCGGTGCCTTTCTCCTTCTTAACTCCTCTGGTTTACAAGTGAATGTTCAGAATAGGACCATCCACATGGGCTATCATCACCACATTCACCTGCCTTTCATAATAAAAGTTTTGAACTTTGGCACAAGGACTGAAATTTGAGGGGAACAGAATAGTTGATTACACCAATCCCAGTGTTTCAGTGGTACTTTATTTATCGACCCTGAAAGGATGAAAGGCAAAGTCAACCATGGCAGAATTTGAACTCAGAACATAACAATGAGTGAAATACCACTAAACATTTTGTCTAGCATGCTAACAATTCTGCCAGCTTGCCACCTTGACAACAACAAAAATAATGATAATAATAATTCTAGTTTTTGGCACAAGGCCAGCAGTTTTGATGGGATGGGGAAGCTGATTATATTGCCCTCAGTGCTCAACTGGTATGTATTTTATTGACCCTGAAGGGTAATAATAATAATAATAATAATAATAATAATAATAATAATAGTAATGTTTTCTGATTTTAGACATAAGATAGGATTTATTTTGAAAAGAGCCTTTCCAAGGACTTTTTGAAGCTCTGCATAATCCCTTACCTGAAAGTACTCCAGAGGTTACTAATCAAATTGCCTTGGGTAATGTCCAGAACTGTTTTCAAGACATTGTTTCTCATACACTCCACTAACCTTCAGAGGAATACAGTGTGGATACTTCACTGAATGCTCTGTGCAGCTGGCAGGGTTCAGTGGGTTCCTAGCAACAGTCCAAATATCAGACAGCTAATCTTGGACTGTGCATAGCTCATAAATTTAACTCGGTCAAAGAGCTGACTTAGAAATCTAGCTCAGTCAAAGAGAGGAGCTCTTATTATAATGTAATAAGAATCCATTCTATTATAGGCACAAGGCCCAAAATTTTGGGGGAAATGATAGTTGACTACACTTTAATAATAATAAGTGTTCAACTGGTACTTCTTTCATCAACCTAGAGGGATGAAAAGGAAAGATGACCTTGGTGGAATTTTAACTCAGGAGATCATGATGGATGAAAGGCTGCTAAGTATTTTGTCCAGTGTGCTAATGATTCTGCCAGCTCACCACCTTAAGGATGAAATAATAATAATAATGATAATGATGATGATAGTAATCCTTTCTGTTATAGGCTCAAAGCCTGAAATTTGGAGAGAGGGGTTTAGTTGATTTCATTGACCCCAGTGTCTCACTGGTACTCAATTTATCGACCCTGAAAGGATGAAAGGCAAAGCCGACCTCAGTGGAATTTGAATTCAGAATGTAGCAACAGGCAAAATATCACTAAGCATTTTGTCCAGCATGTTGACAATTCTGCCTGCTCACCACCTTTAATAATAATAATAATAATAATAATGATGATAATTATTTATAATAGCAATAAAATTGAACTCTGAACATACAGAGCCAGAACAAGTTCCACAAAGCACTTTTTCTGACACTTTAATGATTCTGCCAATTCAAAACCATGAGAACAGCAATAATAATGATTGCTTTTATAGGCCTATAAGGCCTAAGATATTAAGAACAATACAAGGATGAAATAGAAACACAAAAATTGGGTTTACAATGAGGAAAAAGAGGTTAATAGAAACAAAGAATATACCATTAAAATTCAACAACAACAAAAATTCTCAATAATAGGGAAAGATGACCATACAAAGACCTAGATTGTTCTATTGCATCCAAGACATCAAAAGTGTGTTTTCCTGTTTTATTTCCTCCGACTTTAGGAAAACCGTATTCAGAGTAAGCTCATTCAGCCTTTCCAGATTTGCCACTCTCATCCATCTTTCATTAAACTTATTTGAAAACAGTACTTCTCTCTCTAACCTCATGTTCCTCTTTAAGTGGTATTTGAAAAACGTAAATGGCTGTTTGGTTAGAGATGAAGACACTGTTTCAAAGGCATTCACCATACCACTTCTACTAAAGCCCCAGAAAGAGAAAGGCTTGTTGCCCTTTCTTGCTTAAGGAAAGACGTACAACAATTTTTACTGTAGGCTTGATAGCAAGATTCATTCTCCATGTGACAACTTCTGTTTGACACAGGCTGTTTAGATACTCAATGGCCTCAATATCCTCTAGGATACTGTGAATCAACATGACTGGAACAATATCCAATCTAGTCCCACCAGTACAACAATCCAATCATCCTTTGACCGTTACTATCTCATCTGCCTCTGGACTACCCCACAACCAAATACGTTTCTGAACAAAGTATCCTCTTTGAGTGCACATGCACTGGCATTGTTTTTCACTTTGGTCTCCTCTTGCATGTGTCACATGAATTCCACTGTGAGGCTACTCTTGATGAGTTGAGATTGCCCTACCCTCTTTTTATTACTGTACTGAATGATGTTCTGAAAGGAATCTCAACACAGCTGTTTTCCTGTCATATAACTAAAGTGTTTTAACATCAACTATGGAGACAATAGGAATCTGATAGCATAAACCTTTTCCTAGTCAATGAGGTTAAGTTACTTGTCTGGGACACAATGTGTTGTGACATATTCTACAGTGTCAACCATATTGCTTTAGTTATAATCCAGAGCACTACTGAAGATGAATGCCCAGTCATTAATGGAAAGATTCCTTTATGCATTGGTTGTTGTTGCGACATCTGTTGAGCTTTGACTCTGAACTGACAGAAGAAGATGATACTCTCTTATTGTCATCATTAACATCATTGTTTTAACACTCACTTTTCCATTTATTTTTTTTTGCATGAGTCAGACAGAATTTGATGAGGCATATATTCTATGCCCAGTTACCCGTTCATTCCCCGACATTCACTGTTTCCAAGAAAGGTAATATTTCTGTATGTTTTACATGGAAGATTGGAAACCAAATACACCACTTGAATGAGGATGACCCTCATTCCCAACTATCATGTGATGTCAAAACAAGGAAACACAAACACACACTCTTGTACATACATACATATATCTATATCTACATATAGCTATACATATATGGGTGTATGTATTTATATACACACACACACCACACACACAAGAGTAAACAAGAGAGAAAGAAACAGGCAGAAACAAGAAAAATGCCACTTGTATTTGAACTCTATGCAAATATTCTTTTAAAAAAACTTTTCTGTTAATTTTTCCAAAATTTAATTGTTTTCCATACTTGCAGTTGAAAAAGTCTCAATGACTGAAACCCTTACTGAAATGTTTTTTATAAAATTATTTTAGCATTTTCTGTCTTGACTTTTTTTTCCATATATATATATATATTTGAGAGAAGTATCTAGAAGATCCAAAGAGTGTTGGGTAATACTAGTAAGTGATGTGGATAGACCTTGGTTCGATTATGATATGAGTGAGGAGTCTAATGTGGGTCTTGTATTAGCATGCACATATATATTAGACAAAATGAAATAACAAATCCAAAGCTGTGAGGAGTTTTCAGGACATTTATAATGAAATAGTCTTACAGCTGTTTCTGGGATATTATGGATATCCCCTCATCAGAGACGGTGTGAGAATATATTTGAATTTGAATTATTGTGGAAAAGGAGGAGATAGGGAATATAGAGGTAAATAAGAGAATGAAAGTAAAAATAGGTTATATAAAGTTCCATATTTCGAGGAAAATGGTGTATAGAAGTGGTAAAAAAGTTTCCTGTACATGGAATGTAAGTTCCCATAGCAGTTCATATCTAGCCATTTCAAAGCATGGAGCCATGGAATCAGTGTTGCTTGTTTGAAAAGGTTTTGTGGTGTGAATGAAAATTTGAGAATGTACTGGTAATATTTGTGGATAGATGGAGGGAGGAGAGATGTGTATGATTAGAAAGAGGAGATAGGTCAAATTTAAAACAGGAAGAGAAAATGAGAGGAAGAAAGGGAGAAAAAGAAAAAAGACAAAAGAAAAAAGAGAGAAAAACAAAGAGTGAAAAAAGTGAAGAAAGGGTGAAAGAAGTGAGAAAGGGAGTTGTAGTTGGTGGTCAAGATAATGTGATGGGAGGATGGGAGAGTTGTGGGGGAGGGATAGGAAGAGATGAGAAGGTAAGGAGTAAAAGAATATGTGAGTAGGGGTGATATGACAGAGCTGCATTAAGGGATGGGTAGAGAAAAGATAGACAAAAGGCATGGTAGGGGTGATACGGAAGTGAGTAGTAATTTTGGTAGTAAAATTTGAGGTGGAGGGAAGAATACAAGGATGTCAAATTACTATAAATAGACATATGTGATAGGTAGGAATAGGAGAGGAGGAAATAAGGTATATATATATATCTTATTTCTACTTTCATTCTCTTATTTCCTTCTGTATTCCCTATCTCCTCCTTTTCCACAATAATTTGAGCTCAAATATTTTGTCACACCATCTCTGATGAAGGGATATCCATACACATCTTTATCTTATCTGATTCTTGGCTTATGACTAATATATAGATAGCATATTCCATAAGTAAATGCCCTGAGCAGTCTTTATAGAAACCACCTAATAAGTAATTAATTAAGTACACGAATGAATATTAAACTGACTCTATGTAATCTTTCCTTTTTAATGTTGATAATTCACATATACACACATTTTACCTATTTTGGTTGCGATATCATTTTTGATATTCTTAAATTTTATTTTTTATACAACATAATATTGTTTATAAAGAATCACCCATAGTACCACACAATAAAATTTCCTCTGTATTAACATCCTAGGTTTTATTAGCTTCTTGCCCATTTAGCTGGTTATTAACAACATGATTTAGAGTCTTCCCCTACCCAGCCTCCTTTTATAAACAGTTACTCTATATCCAATTGACTACTCTTAATGTCTTCTTTCCTCTCCGAGGAAAAGAGATACATATGACAATATTCATGACCATACCTCGCCATAAGCTGTCAACTCACTCTTGCCCTTCATTCTAAACAGACACGGACCTCTAGTCTTTGATTTAGCTGTCGATAAACAGACAAATAAATTAGAAATGAACCACAATCCTTTACAAGCTATGACCCCAGTGGGCTTCATGCAATTCTTGGAAGTGTAGTCTATTCTTAGCTATAATAGTGACAACATGAATTTTTTCCGTTAAAGTATTTGAGAAAAATTATATTAATGTGTCCAACTGGTTAAAATTCTATTTATTTATTTGTGCAACTAAAGATGACACTGCATTTAAATTGCTGTAATGATTACATTGTTGAATTAAATAGATCCACTTGAAATGCTCGTACTGCATCACTACTTGAAATCCTGTTGCTTATTTTGATTATATATATATATATATATATATATATATATATGTAAATGTATATGTGTGTGCGTGTGATATATGTATATATCTGTGTGTGTCTTTGTGTCTTTGTTTGTACCCCAATCGCCACTTGACAACTGGTGTTGGTGTGGCAAAAGAGACTGACAGAATAAGTACTAGGCTTTAAAAAACATCCTGGGGTTGATTTGTTCAACTAAAACCTTTCAATATGGAACTCCAGCATGGCCACAGTCAAATGACTGAAACAAGTAAAAGAATAAAAGAATATATATACATATATTAGAAGAAATGAGGTACTCAGAAAACTGGATGGTTTTATATTTACAGATATTTATTAATATGTCACGTGTTTTTATAAATCACTAGCAGTATCGCCTGGCGTTGCTCGGGTTTGTAAGGAAAATAACTATATAAGCATTTTTAGAGAGTTACTTCCCTTATAGATGCCAATTCGGGCTTTCTTAGCCATTTCTGTTTTGGTGTCTTCAAGCCATGAAGTCGTTGTTCTAAAAGAACGCTGGTCTCCTTGACAACGCTTTACGACGTTGATTTCCTTACACTCCCTTCCCCACAGCTTCACGAGGGAGGGAAGAAGGGGGAGAAGCAAACAGGTGCAGGTGTGACCATGGACGCCAACTCCGCCGTCATCGACACATGAAAAATTATGCATTAAAATGGAATAAAAAATGATGTTAAATTATTTTTAAAATCGTAGACTCATCGTAGACGCACGCTAATACTCAGACGGGCTCGATATGAATCACGACTATAAGATACCCAAATTTGGTTAAACTGCACCGCAAAATGTGGGAGTAGTTAGGAATCTAATTCGAAGGGGACAGACACTCACACAACTACAGTTTTATATATATAGATATATTAGCACTTGCGTCCACTCTAGTGGAGTCATCAGATTGAACTTTTTCAGGAATTTTGTCTCTTTTTATAGTATTATTGAGTGTGTAGGGGTGGAAAGAGATATAAAATAGTACAAGAGGGTGAGGAATGGGGAGAAAGTGAGAGAGAGTGCGTGTGTGTGTGTGTTTGAATATATACACACACATGTATATATATATATATATATATATATAATATATATATATAATATATATATATATATACATGTATATGTGTTTGTACATATATATATATATAATATATATATATATACACACACAATGGGCTTCTTTCAGTTTTTGTCAACCAAATCCACTCACAAGGCTATAGCAGAAGGCACTTGCCCAGGGTATCACTCAGTGAAACTGAACCCAGATCCTTCTGGTTGGGAAGCAAACTTCTTATCACACAGCCACTGCTGTGTCATCTGTTATAATCTCATTCATATCCTGAGAGAGTTATAGGAATATTAAAATCAACACCCAACACTTGATTTGTATTTTATCACTTATACCTATTAGAAGAATGAAATGCAAAGTTAACCATGACAGAATCTGCGCTATAGAAAAAAAAACAAAAAACAAAAAAAAATGTAATGAAATGCTGTAGAAATATTGGTTTTAAATTATGGTACAGGGCCAGCAATTTTAGGGGAGGGGTAAGTTGGTTCCATCAACCACAGTATTCAATTGGCACTTATTTTATCAACCCCTAAGGGAGGAAAGGCAAAGCTGACTGTGGTGGAGTTTTGAACTCAGAACATGAAGACAGACAAAACGTTACTAAGCATTTTGCCTGATGTTATTCTGTTACTTGTTTTAGTCATTTGACCGTGGCCATGCTCGAGCAGTACTTTAAAGGGTTTTTATTCACAGAAATCGACCCCAGGACTTTGTAAGTCTAGTAAGA